>NC_137433.1:1007174-1172174 GCF_964374335.1 Astatotilapia calliptera
TGTGTCCCATTGCACAGGGCTACACCTCATTCTGGAATGACTGCATTTCATCAGGGCTGCGAGGGTGCATGCTGATCGAGCTGGCCCTGCGAGGACGCCTTCATCTGGAGGCCTGTGGCATGAGGAGGAAAGGTCTGCTGGCCAGGAAGGTACGACACGGTTATGTTTAAGCTTTCACTGTGTACACAAGCTGTTTCCCGTTTAGACATCGTCACCCTGCTGGTGTATTAGTGTCATGGTGTCACGGCGTGTAGTGAAGGCCTGCACAGGAACAATCATCTTTAACAGACGTGTAATATCAGCTGTTCATGTCCAAGCACACACCTAAAATCTCATGTTGTTACAGTTTTGTATCTTCTAATCAGTTTTTATTGCATTGAAGATGTTCTTTGTTTTTAATTCAGTTTCATTTCAGTTCAGTTTGGATTCATTCAAAATGTTTAGTTTTTATTAGTTATTAGTCTTTTTAACCCTTTAAAGCCGGTCAGAGCAGCACGCTCCGTTTTGCGTAACTATTTTTAATCCCAGTAGAACTGCAACCACGCAAGCTAGCGCAATAATTTTTTTCATAAGAAACCGGAGGAGTTGTACTGACATCTTATGCCATCAGCTTGTCCTCGGTCACGGTTTCCTTCCACATAAAGCTTTGCAAAAATTTCATAAAAAACACTTGCAGGAACAAAAACATAATATTCCAGAAACACGCTTTGCCGATCCGATCAGCTGTTCATAGCACTTCCTACATTGGAATAGACGTCAGCGCGAACTATCACATGTCCGCCATCACCTGCCCGGAACCGGAAGTGACGTCATTTTTCGCGGAAATGTCGTTTTTTTACCTTCAGGGCCTCATGAGCCTATACTGGTGTTTTTAAAAGTTATGTTTGACTTTATGACTTTCTGTGTCGTTTCTGGGATGCTTAGGACTCAGATTGCACTGCTGGAAATAGTTTATTTTGATGCATATGCCATTTTCTTTGCAAATTTGCATGATAATATTTATTTTTGGTTTTCCTGCAGTATATAAAAATTGGTGTATTTCAAAAACAAAACTATGAAGACACTCAAAATAAATTTCCTGTGGTTGGAAATAGGGCTGGGCGATATGACCCAAAATTCATATCTCGATATTTTTTTAGCTGGATGGCGATATAAGATATATATCTCGATTTATTTATTTATTAATTTTTTTAAAGCCATAAGTTAAGAACAAAAAGAGAGTTCTTAGTCACACTGTGTCCCAGATGTCACACGGGCACTTTTATTTACATACAGCGTAGATGTACACGAAGAAATTACTCAAAAATAAATTATCAGCATTTATTAAATAATCATGGTCCATAAATAAAAGAAAACAATGTTGTTTTTGTGCATAACAAAAAGCTCACAATTGTGCAGTCAAAATGTAAACTAATAGACGCTGAGCATAATAACAAAGACAGATTTCACAGCTGCACCACGTCTCTGAACAGGAGCCATTTATGGTCCTTATACACACACAGCACGTATCACTCCGCGAGGCTCCTCCTCGGTAGCCGTAATCCTCCGACAATCCATCAAGTGGTGCAGCTCCGTAGCTTAGCAAAGTCATATTAAAACATTTTTTGACAGATTGCTGAGCGCTGTGTACCACATAAAATCGGTTCGCGGTCAGTAGGCACAACCAGAATTCATACATAAGGCGCGCTGTCGATTTTTGAGAAAATGAAAGGATTTTAGGCCGTGCAGCCCCTCCGGGCTGCATGTCGTTAGCGCAGTTAGCTCGTTAGCGCGGTTAGCTCGCTAACACGTTGACGCCGCCCAGCCCCACGCACGGTAACTCGCTAACGGAGATTTTCCGCTTTCATCTTGTCATTGCCTGCAGGTGAAGCTATGGGGGAGGCGGAGTTGTGTTCAGTGAAGGAGAGGCGAGGCCGAGTAACCTTGCGTAGAGACAAAAGTGGACGAAAGAGAGGCAAACCTGCGGCTCCACAAGTATAATTATAACGTAACATAGACTATATCGATATAAACGATATTGTCACATCTTATATCTCGTATGAAAATATATCGATATTTTAAAAAAAACTCGATAAATCGCCCAGCCCTAGTTGGAAATAATTTTGTGCAACTTTTTTGTATTTACGGTTAGGGCTGCTCAATTAATCGAATTTTAATCTCGATTACGATCTGGGCTTTCAACGATCATTAAAAATGACTGATTATTAGCCCCTCCCTCATGCTTTACTCTCGCGCTGCTCCGTGTGGCAAATCGAGCGCACCTCTCTGCATTTCGAACACGTGTCACAACAAGTGAGGACCCGAGGGAAGCACGTGGCTACTGTCGCTACCCGATCCGTACCACGCATATGCAAATCTTACGTCACTTCCTCTCTTTGCCAACATTGCGACAGTTAAGAGTGACACGGTTAGCGCCCAGTTAGCTCCTAGCATTTCTCAACAGCTCTGCCTCCTTTTCGACTGCCGGGACATTTAAACTATGGATAATCCGTTTACAAACAAATTCATGCTTTTCTCGTCCCCCGATTAAACAACAGCGCTGTAAAAGAAGAAGAATGGCGCCTAATTACAGACTTACTAATACTGACTTAGTAATATGACACGTGAAGATTCAGCAGCCCGATTAAGTGTTTACTGACAATTGACAGTGATAGCGGACATAATCATCGCTGTTCCATCAATCCTCTCTACACAGACGAGCATAAACGCACTCTACTATCACTAAATCAAATTTAACACGCGTTTGTAATGACGCTAGTTCATTTTACAATAGGGTTCATTCGCTCGGTCAGCAGGTGGCGGTATCCTTGTACACTGGGGAGTAAACTGCCATTAAACGAACAGAAGAAGAAGAAAAATCTGCACATGTGCGGTACGGATCGGGGAGTCCTGATCTGTAACTATCGTTTTATTTTTCGTTTTTGTCTACATTACATTGAAATGTTTCATTACTGCAAACAATTTAAGAGATACTTATTATTCTTAACAGATACTCTGACCCGTAACTAGCGTAAAATGCTTCAGCCGGGAGGAGACACCTTTCACACATGCGTAGTACCGATCAGGTTTCCGGTACGGATCGGGTAGTGACAGCTCTGACGTCCACTTGTTTGTTTTCCACATAAACCTTTTACGGTAAAGCTGAAGATCCTGTTGAGATTTTTCAAAATAAACTGAATCACGTGAAAGAGTACGCAGAGTGTTTACGGATGAGAAGTGAAAGAGCCGTCAGGTGCTAAAACATAAACCTTCGACTCAAACATTAGAACAGGCTTTTCCCCGCAGCACGCCGTGTAATGAATACAAAGCAAATGCGGCTGTTACAGTTTCATGCATCGGTCAAAACACTCGACTCCAGCTACACGGCGCCCGGCTGAAACACTTCACACAGGTCGAGCTGCCCGAGATTCACCGAACTGACAGAAAATGTAAGCGTTTTGTGATATATGTGGTTGTCGGGACGATGAATGTCCTATTTCGGGATATAACATTTTGGTCATATGGCACAGCCCTAGGTATTACAATAAACCACAACTTAAAGTTTTACTAATAATGCGCTAATAAAAGGTTTCACCAAACTAGCAAATACTAAAACTGAGCATCGTTTTATTTTATTTTGATGTTAATTTTTGATAACAAAACATCAAGCTGAGATTTGATGTGTTTCTCAACAACGATGCTCCATCTGGTGGCTGCTTAGGACACAACCATTTATCATAATTGAGAATAAAATTTTAACAGATTAACTGACTAGTAAGTCTGGTACTGACTAGTGACAGCAGCGACGATGACTAGTCCCACACATGCCTAGTTGTTTGTATTTTCCCATATGGAAAAGATATTTATAAATCTTATAAAGTTTGTTCGGTCTTGTATGAAACTTGTATGAAAAGCATACAAGAGTGAAAACTACGGAAGCGTAGAGCTGCCACCCAGGCAAAAGAAAAATACAAGTGTATCACGTTATAACGTGAAAGGTTTATTGTTCTAACAAGATACTTTTCACGTTTGTACAACATAATATCACGTTCGTACAATATAAATATTATATTGTACAAACAGGAAAAGTATCTTGTTAGAACAATAAACCTTTCACGTTATAACGTGATACACTTGTATTTTTCTTTTGCCTGGGTGGCAGCTCTACGCTTCCGTAGAAAACAGATATAAGATCCCTTGAAAAATTATATAATGAAACTTGTATGTTTTGTATACTTCCTAAAAAAAATTATATGAAAGTAATGAGAAAGTGGCCACTTTCATGAGTAAATCATATGTTTTTACTATTTCTTTTCCATATGGGTTAGTTCACTCGGTGCTGTTTCACGTCGTGTCAGTCTTTACTATAATAATCTGCTCCCACTTTGTTGGTAAGGACTTTTTCATGGTTCAGCAAAGCCTGGATTAACTTCAGGATTCTTTCAGGGTTAAGAACATTTCCACGCTCTGCCTGCTCTGATTCTGGATGCATTTGCAGGTGATTTGCAAGTCAGATGCTCCTACAGGTGATGTGCTCCTGGACGAAGCTCTCAAACACATCAAAGACACTCAGCCACCAGAGACTGTGCAGAGCTGGATCGAGCTGCTCAGCGGTGAGTTCAGCTGTCCTGCTGCTGTGGGCTCTCCCACTGCACTGTGTGCTTCCTCACTGTGTTTCCAAGTGACTCTTAGCAAAACACTGTGTCTGCAGGTAAAGTGTAGTTAGAGTGTGAGTGCTGTGATGTGTGCACTGTGAAGCAGGTAAATAACAGTCTTCCTGAATAGGTTGACAGGCATGTTGTTGTAACAACCAGTCCACCGACAACTTTAAAGAACCGGCATCTCCAATCACACCAAACTGTCTACAGTTTATTGAGCTAAAGGTTCATTGAGGCCTTTGCTGTACTGGCGCTGATGCGGTTTTCCTGTTGTCTGTGGTGTAGGCGTAGCTGAGCTGGTTATGCTGGCGTGTGACGGCACTAACGCTCTCTGTTCTGTTGGCTCCTTGTAGGAGAGACGTGGAACCCGTTGAAGCTTCATTACCAGCTGAGGAACGTCCGTGAACGGCTGGCCAAAAACTTGGTGGAAAAAGGTGTCCTGACTACGGAGAAGCAGAACTTTTTGCTGTTTGACATGACGACACATCCCCTGACCAACAACAACATCAAACAGCGCCTCATTAAGAAGGTGCAGGAGGCTGTGCTGGACAAGTGGGTGAATGATCCTCATCGAATGGACAAGCGGCTCCTGGCTCTCATCTTCTTAGCCCATTCCTCTGATGTTCTGGAAAATGCCTTTGCCCCCTTGTTAGATGATCAGTATGACCTCGCCATGAAGAGAGTGCGGCAGCTGCTGGAACTGGAGCCAGAAGGGGAGAGCATGAAGGCCAACACCAACGAGCTGCTATGGGCTGTGGTGGCTGCTTTCACTAAATGAGGGAACAGCAGGCAGTGGCGTTGACGTGACAGTGGGGGTGAAAATTACTCCTGACCCTGACATTTTGACTTTAGTGACTTCTGGTACCAGACGCCTGGATTTTGTGGCATGGGCTGCCCTGTTTCCTCTTTCTGTTTCTTTTCCTTCCTGATGATTCTCTTTGATGATGCTCCATGACCCTGTCTCTACCCTGCATCAGTTATGTGTTCACTTTCATAAAAACTAGCTGTGGTTAAATGCCACGTCACATGAAGTGCTTGCTGATGGTATGGGTAGGCCTGAAATCACTGATTCATATCCTGTTTTTCTTTTTTTAAGAGTGTGGTACAGATGTCACAGGTTATCAACAATGATGTACATGTGCACAGCAGCAGGAAAGTAAAAGGTTAGATGAGCTGGAGTCTAATTTATTGGGAGTAACATCTGTACTGGTCCACTCTGTGACTGTGGGCCACCATCAGATTGAGTTCCAGATGTTTGCTCAGTTGTTGGGACACTAACTCCTGTTTGGTTTGGCTCTGTTGTGCTGCTGGCATAGTTAGAAGTGAGTCACTGAAAACCGGTATAAATTTGATCGTGATGATGAAACCTCTCCTACAATACCAGTGTGGCCACCGTCGAGGCACGAGCACGGACCCGTACATGATGGAGCGAGCCTTGCATCATCAACGCACCCAGTGACGGACGATGCTGTAGCACTGAAGCTATCCTGGCTCCATGTTCTTACTAACCCACAGGGTTTTGTTTTCATTTGACACCAGTCTGTAGCTCTGTAACGTCACTGGTTTGTATGGTCGTTTACATGTTGGGAATGAAGAAGTAAAACTTGATGTATAGCTCGCTCACACTTGGACCAGGCTTTTGACTAGAGAAGTGCAATTTCAGCTCCAATTTTGAACAACTTTGAGAACCCATGATGATAATAAACCAAGTTCCTCTCTGGTTTGCAAAAACGCTGGCATCAAGTGTTGAGAAGCCAAAAGTCATTTCCCATCAGGCTGTGGCAGTTTCCAGTTCAACGCAGAACAACATCAGACACCATAAAAGCAGCTAAGTGCTGTCGGCCTGGGGCGGCGCGCCCGTGTCGTCGTTAGCGCTGTGGTGTCTCGTGGTTGGCTGAGGCCTTTTGTGTGGACTTTGCATGCTCTCCCTGTGCTGCATGGGTTTGCTCCAGCTAGTCCTCCCACAGTCAAGACATGCATGCTTGGGTAAATGGTCATTCTAAGGTGGTCATGGAGATGATGTGCATGAAGTGTACAGAATAAAGTCCTGTGTGTATGTGTGGTTGGTAAAGACTAGAGCTATACAGCTGTGAGCGGTCTCGCTGTTCGTGGAGGAGTTCCTGTGGGATTAACACGGCCGATCGTGGACCAGGGTACGCTCCTGCAGAAGGTGCTTTGGATTTGAGCTTCTGTCGTTTCTGTGCTGATCAAAGGAGAAATGTTCTCAAAAGTAGTTGAACAAAAACAGTTCTGAATTATTTGCAATGAAAACAGATTTTGGTGCAGGACTAATATCAGCCCTATAAGGAGTTTGGAAAGAGCTGATGACCTTCACAGACACACACCGGCTAATGTTAGCACGCCAGGGTTAAAGCAGCAGGTGGTGGGACAGCGCCTTTTTACTCTGTTTACTAAGGATCAAATGTTCCACTTTGATAGAGAACAAACTCAGCATCAGTGACAGCTACAGTTGGTACGTTCCCAACTACAATGACACATTTCAGTGAGACATGGTGCTGAATGCAGGCTCCTCCTCCAGAATGTGCTCACGCTGCCTGGTCTTGGGTGCATAAAATAAAAGTGTTCACTGAGTGAAACGAGCTCCGTCTGATGACTCATAATCCACCTCTTCTCCAGTACAGGGAAACTCCAGGAACCTCCAAACACAGCAAAGTCCCAAACTGACTGTTTACGTTACTCTGATGCGATGTACTGTCTGCACCACACAAGCTCAGTCTGGGAACCTGGACACTCCGTCTAATCGAGAACGTCATCTGAAACGTAAGCAGGTTCCTTCACCAGTAACAACCACGGCACACCAAAAACAAAAGGCCTTAAGAACTGCACAAACTGATTGCATCATGTTCATCGATGTGTATCTTTAATGCCATTATTTCTTCTTGGAAGCAGTTTTCAGTTTAAATGAGTATGAACCGTACCACTATCAGTGGAAAGAGTGTGGGTCTGTGATCTCAGTGAACCCACTCAAGATGTGCCCAGGAGTTCTGAGGTTATTTTAACTTGGTCGACTAATCCCATTGTGAAGTCAGAGGGTTAATCAGTAAAGTGTAACCTACAGTATGTAAATCAGAAGCTCTGTGTTTACATCTTTGCCCACTGTGGTTCTCAGTGGAGCCGATGTAGCCGTTGTCTCTACGTTTTAGCTGAACTCCTCAGATTGATCCGTCTGTTGGATAGCTGGGTACACGTCAGGCTGTCAGAAGAATCGAACCTCACATTCTCCTATTGACGTGTTTGAATTAGGCATAAGTTTATGGTTCACTGTCAAAATGTACAAAGCCTTTTCCCCATGAACGTGATGAAGGATGTTGCTTAATTAGGATGGCCTTCTTCTTTTCCATATCTAACAAGAGAAGAGACATCAGGAGGCTTGTGCATAAGGCATGACATGTTGCAGCAAAGTGATGTGTGCTCTCTAAATAAAGGGACCTCCAGTCTGTGTACTGTCCTGAAAACAGATCCAAGAACAGCCAGATCATAACGTGTGACTTCGATGTTTAAACCAAACTCTGTGCTTGTGTGAGCTGTGTAGCACTAATCTGTCAGGCCAGCTTCAATTCCAATGAAAATGATTGAACAGAAGTCACAGACACACCCACTCATGGTTTTTGTTGTTATTTGTTTGCAACACAGTGAATTCAGTCAGAATAAATGCAACTTTTATACAAAGTCCACCAAATGATGGATGACACAGCTGGGCACAGATGTGTGGTGCAGCCTGCTGTAGCGTACTGATAAACACAGCTTCACCAAACACTAGTGAAGTCTTACAGGGACGTTTAGGTTTGAACGTAAACACCAGGTAGAGTGAGCTGTGTCACCCTGTCGGTGGGTCGACACACTGATACACTACCCTGCATTCAGCACTCTGTCACCACAAACCTGAATAGTAAATGGAACAGTTCTTTCAAAGCGCTTCACACTCATTCATACAAGCACTATTTGCTCTTTCTGTGTGTGTTAAACGTCACACACTTTGTACACTCACGGACGCTCTGGAGAGCAACGTTTTAGCTCAAAGTGTGATGTGGGCTGAATGTTACTTTAGTTTGTTTAGTGATGATTCACTTCTCACCTCGTACATCGACTCTAAACTGCTTAAGAGGAGGTTCTGTTCAAGGTTACAGGTGTGATTGAACAGGTATACAATCACAGCTCACTGACCAATCAGCCTGGAGAATAGCACCACCAGTCCTGGAGGAGCCATGCTGTGGCTGCCTGTGCTCAGAAGAGGACATCAACATTACCTTCATTTAGCTTCATGTGGCTTATAATTTGAAAAAAAGGAAATTGGAGTTCTGGACAGTCACAAACATGCCTCCTAATCAGTGTACAAACATCTAAATACATATAATGAAAGAACAACACAAAAATCAGCATCATCCCAGTACTTTGCATGTTTGTTAGTCGGACACTGAGTGAAACAACGTAGTCACTGCAGGTCCAACAACACAACTGAGTGACCCTGGGGATGTTAGCCATCCTCCTTATTAAGACCTCTGGTTAGTGTTACCAAAGTGCATTTATACAACGTAGCTGATATTTAATGGGGGGGGAGTTAATGGAGAATCAACTTAAACTGGCTTCTTGTCAAAAATCACGACTCATGAAAGCACAGCGAGAGGAAACGCTTCGTGTGCCTTCAGCTGGTGATGAGCAGCGGTCAGTCTGGGACGGCTGCGTCTTTTACCTGTGACAAAGTGAACAGAAACACACGTCATAGCTCCTTACATCCACTCGTATGCACTGTTTGTGACTTTTTTTGAAATGGGACATAACTGTGTTTGACCTTTTGTGTTACTACTGTTACTTCTTTTGCAGATATTAGCTGCTTCCAACATTACAGGTTATATTAAATACAGTTTATGTTCAAAACGTCGAATCATGAAACAGGGACAAAACGTAGAAAAGGAATCGTAAGTGTTCTTTGTGCAGACACAAACCTTAAACTTACTCAATTCCTTTGACCTTCAGCTCATCTCGAACTCGGCTGAGATACTCGGGGTCGGGGTATCCGTAGCTGTAACACAGTCACAGGAAAATAAGTGCTGCCTTATATTCTTACTGTTGCACGTCATTAACTGCTGTCTACTCTTGTCCTTGATTGTGGTACGCTCGCCTCTATCCTCTCACCACCCAGCAGCAGATGGCTGCCTGGTTCTGCTGGTGTCTGAAACGTCCAGCATGTTGTTCATAAGGCTGTCTGGCTGTAAGGTGGGCTAATATGTAAGGTGTCTAACTTAAATGACATAGAAAGCACCTGGTAAACTAGCACTAACAAACCAAACTGAACTACAGCCAGTTTCACCTGTGATGAAAACTAATAATGAGCCTGAGACATTAACACAGACTGATGTAAAATAAAGGAATCGATACACGCTAGTTCTCTTTGCAAGGGAAGAACTGTTCGGAGGCAAAAACCTGCTGACATGCACTCATCAGTACATTTGTAAGGGGACGTCCACACCGCAGGTGCCGTCCAGAGACCGCAGCATGGACATGAAAGTAAGCGACTTCAAGCAACAGTGAACAAAAGAACCACCGATGTGGTAAATAAAGTGTGATCTCTGCAACCGGTGCTTGAAATGTTCACTAGCGATGCTTCCTGTGTGGACGCCCCTTAACCCTTGTATGGTGTTCGGGTCTGTGAGACCCGTGTTCAGTTTTTTTCAAAAGAAAAATTTAACAATTAATTATTTTTTCACGTGTAAATGTGTTGTGTCTTTCCACTCACTCCACTTGATTATAACTGATTTATTTATAACATTTTATATAAAAGAAAAACGAGAAGCACATTAATTCATAAATGTGATCTAACAAAGGTAAAGGGAAAAAATTAACCATGTTTGCTGTTCATATGTCTTGTAATTGGGATGAAGTAAACATCTGTTGAGTAATTTAACATAAAATTGTTTGATAGTGTTAATTTGGAAAGCCAAAACTCTAGCGGGTCCACCAGACCCATGAACACTGGCTGAGTAACAAAAATACGAACACCACACAAGGGTTAAATATAGAAGAGACTGAGGGTACAATCAATCCAAAATGATCGATCAATGAGCTGCAGTGTTGCCATTGTCCTTACTGAGTCGGTCCTCCATGTGTTGAGGTTTTGTGGTGGATATCGTTCCATGTGACTGTATTGTTTCTGCCACTGGTAGTGGAGCGTCCGATGGTGAAAATGAGTCTCTGATCGAAGGCTCGCCTCAGCAGGCCCAGCACCATCCTGCCCTCCGGGGAGTCTGGAAGGTAGGCGGTCCGGGATGCTCCTTCATATGGTTGACCTGGGCTGGGATGCTCCTCCTGCAGACAGACAGAAAAGGTTTCTCTGCTTTATCTAACTTGCCTAGACTCAATGTGGATTTGGCTCTCGGGTAGCTGTAGTTTGCAGTTGCTTTCTTTATTACTCTTTATAAAAGTAAAGCTTATATGTGCTGAGAAATTCTTAAAATTATGCACACAAGACAGAAGTTGTGAGTCTCACACGAATGAACCCACCCGTGTGCTTCATGTACACTCAGCTAGGACACAGGAGTACGACCTCCAAAACACCTCTTTGAGTTTTTGTTTGATGTGACAAATATTTAATATTGCGCGCCCTTCCTAACACAGCCCTCCCAGTTCTCCAGGCTGGTGACATCAGGAGCACACTGGGTCCTGCTCTGATCAAAGAGTTCACGTTGACACGAGTCCGTGTTGGATTTTGATCTTTCACCGTGTAATTACTGAATTTAGTACAGACCACTGTTTTACTGAAAAATGTAATGTGATTCCAGTAACATGAACTTTGTGACACATTACACCCAACACTGACCGTATAACAGTGGCAATAAATCAAGCTTTGCCGCACAGACGAGGTGATAACACCTCGATAAGACCAGTATCTGAGGTGTCAACAACACAACTTCAAAAGCTGCAGAGTTTGTCACCCCTGCAGGATCAGACGGGGCCGACGCTGTGACCAATGCTGCCTGATGCTCATGGCAGCAGACATGCCTGCTGTAGGGTTTTCTTTACAGTACAATATAAAGCACCTCCAGGTGATTCTTGTAGCGATTTGGTTCTATATAAATAAAATTAAATACAACAAGTTACATTTTGTCAGTGAACTAGCCAAAGCCATAATTCACTGACACGTGAACTAGGGCAATGGAAAGCTACATGACTGACTGCTCACTACAACACAACAACACAACCAAGAGGGTCATGCAATTGGACAAACACGCCCACTGCAAGAGTCACACAGGATCAAATCTGGTGCAGGTACTGATAAGAGTAGTAGAAGGGTCACCAGGACCAGGTGGTGACAGGAGCTAGACTCAGGCTATCTATCTATCAGGTATCTTGTTTTAGATTCAGATTGCTCCGTGAGACGATTTCAAGGTCACCTGACATTAGTACAGCAAAATAAAAACAGACGATTAAATAAAGTAAACAGAGTCACAACTCTAAAACTAATCAAGGTACCAAGAGACTAGGACCAAGTTATAATGGCGGGTATGCAGTTCTGAACAGATGGATGTTGACATGTGATTTAAAGGAGAAGTGGTGTGGTGCTCTGGTGGAAGTGCAGCCCAGAGTTTTGTGGTAGTGAGGTGAGCAGATGGAACATGATGATGATGATGTGAAACCTAGATGCTGCAGACTGGGGTCATGAAAGGGTAACAAAAACACACACACACTAAAAGTTAAGTTTTAGCCTATGCCTTAGTCTTATTTCTGTGTTTAATAATTATGAGTCTGACCGGGTCAAACATGTCTGCCTGAAACCAGGAAGCAGATCACAGAGAAAATGACCTTGTATCTGCACTCTTACCTTTTGAATGCCACGTGGAATATAATAGTGGATGACTATTGTTCCATACTTCTCATAACCAGGCAAAGGTGAAGTGTTTTTGGTGACCTCCATAGTGCCTCCATCAGGCTGTGTCCCCTTTAGAGTGCCATATAACTCCCCACAGGTGGGACAGACTGGCTTGTATACAAAAGCTTTCTCCAGACAGTCGCTGCAGAAAGAGTGCTTGCACCGCAGTGTCTTTTTCTTATTTCTGACTATTGTTTCCATACAGATGGGGCAGGATTCATCATCAGGATCTTTGTGTGCCGATGAAGACGCTGAGATTCTGTTGCTCAGACTGTCTGTTGGAGTTTTGCTGACCAGACGCTTGGTTGAACGATTTTTCCAAAGAAACTCCTTAAATTCAGCTATGTGTGGAAAAGGTCCCATGACTGTTAGTTTATTGTTGCTTGGTTCAAAGATGAGAGTTGGGAATTTTCTCTGCAGCTTGTTCTGCTCGTGTAGATCCCCAGGGACAGATATGATGTGCAGGTCAGACGCAACTCTCTGGTAAAATGTGATGAACCTCTGCCTGACAAAGGCAGCTTGGCGGAACGAGTCGCTCTGTGGTCTGAAAGTAATCCGTGCAGTGATGTCAGACTGTGGTACAGGGACCAGTGAACAGTTTCCAAGAATTTTTCCAAGTTTTTCGTCACATTTTTTATTAATGTAGTCCATAACAACCCGAGACACTTCCACAGATTTGACACGAGTGGAAGCGTGATGACTGTGCTGACCTGTCCGTCCATGTGTAGCAGTACTGTGATGATCGGTCGCTCTTTGGCATCTTCTTACAAGTTTGTGCAGCTGTTCAAAGGTTCCTTTCACTCTGTAACAGGAACCCTTCTTCTCATAGGAGTAACAATCCTTCCTGCTTTCAACAATGTTCTTTAATGTTCCCTTATCTTTAAAAGGAGTTTCATCAATGCTGAGAATGATGTCTGTGAAAAACTGCAACGAGACAGGACAGCTTTAGTTATTTGATCATCAATGCCATTAAAATGCACTACATTATAATAAAGCTCAGAATATTGAGTCAAGAACTGTGTCCATACCAGAGCTGCCACGTTAGACAAACAAATAGAAACACAATAGAATAGAATAGCCTGTTATTGTCACAAAATTCTTGGTGCTCCACACCAGCTGTGCACGACATATAGGACAACAGGAATAACCATAACCACCCTTAACCCACGCATGCACTGATAACACAGTCCCACCCCCCATTCTCCTCTATGAATGTCCATCCATCCATCCATCTTCATCCGCTTTATCCGAGGCCGGGTCGCGGGGGCAGCAGCCTAAGCAAAGAGGCCCAGACCTCCCTCTCCCCAGCCACCTCCTCCAGCTTATCCGGGGGAATACCAAGGCGTTCCCAGGCCAGCCGAGAGATATAATGATAGTATGAATGTGCAATACTAAATTCTATGTGCAACAACCTGAACTGTATATACAAACATTATTTATTTACATATTTACTTTTTTTTTTTTACACCGGATTGTATATTTGTACATTTTATATATATTTTTAATACTGCTGCAGAACTGTGCACCCCGCCCCCATGTTTGCACTGAGTAGGAGATGCTCTGTATCTCATTGTACAACTGTATAGTGACAATAAAGGCATTCTATTCTATTCTATTCTAATCTACTCTACTTTATTCTATTCTACATAACAAACAAGAGGAATATTCCACTGCGTTAGGGTCAGGAAGATCTCTAAGTATTATCATTAATGATGATGATGATTATGATTCATGTTATGAAGAATAGTGCCATCAAAAAGAACATCATGTTCAGTATTGTACCATTGTGATGGCCAATGTGATGATTTTGTGGATAATTAAAGTCAGTCATATATCCACAAACACAACAAGCTGAAAGTCAGTGATGCTGCTCGGTTTGCAGTCCTGAATATCATGACACAAGGATGTTATGTGTTTGTAGACTTTCTGCCCAGTTTGACCCATTTAGCAGACGTCAGCCTGTTTAAGGCTCTGATATCTATTCTGTGTGACTTACAGCAGTTATGACATGGTCTGATTTTCTCACCCAATAAAGGAATATTTCATATATCAGTCTACTCTTCATTCTATCAGACACAGTTATCACAGCTCGTACATTTGCTTTTTACACATATATGTAAACATTGAGCCAAATTTAGTAATGACAACATACTGAAGGAACAACATTTGTCTCTTATATATAATACATCTGTATATACACTGTCAAAAATACTTGAGTGTCTTTGAGTGAAGATTTAAGGTGATAGGACATATAAATAGCTGCAACTCGAATCTTTACTGAAGCTCAGTGTTTGACACAGAGTTCACTCACATGTGCTGCACCAGTGTACCTACACATGTGATGTGCAGGTACAATAGAAATGATTTGATTTGAGAGTTCAAACTCACTGCTGTAATAACTAATAATGATTAGTATAATAACTATAATATTGGCCATATCACATTTACACTGACTTTAGTCTCATGAACAACATTAACTAATTGTTATTTACTAGCTAATCTTTGTTCAGTACAGATATGAAGCCCAACAATCATGTTTTACAGTCCTGTGGTCTCAGCCTCAGATACTTATTAAATCACACAAAGCTCATGTAGAAACAAACAAACAAACGAACAAAACATTTTCTCCTTCTTTTCTGTCAACCACAGGTTTCCAGCTATCATGGTTGCTAGGCAACCTGGGCAGCGCGACGGAGGCTAGACCGTCCCACTTCACAAGCCTCACACTTCCGGCCTTAGCGGTCTTTGAGTACGCGGCCCTTGAGGACCGTTGAGGCTGCATACTTTAAGGCTGCAGACCCTGAATGGGGATTCAGCCGAAGTCTCCTTAAATTCAGGGAAATGTAGGACGCATTTGACGGCCGCATTTCGAGCAACCTTCGTCGCGTCGCTGTGACGTAATCGGCCTTAAAATGCGGCCTTTAAGGCTGCAGACCCTGAACTGGGATACAGCCAAAGTACCGTAGCACGAGTGGAAGAGCTCAGAGCAGAAATGTGCTCGTATTAATCAGAGATTCACAGCTTGATAGGTAGGGTGTTTTGTCAGAACACCGGAAGTCGTATTAAACAGCGGTGTGAGCGCCGTATCGCAGTTAACTCTGTTAACGCTGTTTTGTATAAGCTGCTTTTGCGATGAACTAAAGAAGAGAAAGCAGCGCACTCTAACCCTACGTGCTGCCAGAGCAACTGCGCAGATACGGTGCAGGCTACACTGCGCAAACCGGACCGCCGTAAAAACGTTGTTGTGCTTCCTTAGCTGTACATGAGAACAGAAGCACCTACCTCTGCTCTGCTGATCGCGGACATTGCAGCTGTCTGTGGACTCGGCGCAGACCCGACCCTCGCCTGCTTTCACTTTCAGCCTTTGTTCATCACGTGATCAAACTGGAAACAACTTTTTTTAACCTTGAATTTTTTTTTCAAAACTTTATTTGAAACTGTAACGTGAACAGTCAGTCATTCCAGTTCAGTTTGTACAGTCGAGATACAGGACAAATCAGCGCAACAATAAGCAGTACACTGAAAATAAGAAGGGTAAATAAATAAATACAGGGAAAAAAGAGGGACGTGACAGACTTCATAATAGCTTTGTACTTGAAAATTGTATCTGTGACAGCTCATTTGTTGAAAATTTCGGAATGAATTTCAATCAATTTATTTGAAGTTGATTTAAGAGAGTTTAAGTAATATTCCATTTCAATCAAAAACAAATGGGTTGAGTTTTGAAATTAAACAAATGAGTTACACTTTCAGGTTTAGTTTTACAAAAGGTAAATTTTCTATCAGTGTCACAGAATCTTGAAATGTTGTTTGTTTATTTGTTTATTTATAAGGAACCCCATTAGCTTCCACAACAGTGGCTGCTAGTCTTCATGGGGCCCAAGCCATCAAATATCTCCAAATAAAATGTTACAACAATTAGATCTACAGTAAAGTTTTACAATACTGAAATGTAAACATGTGAATATTAAAAATTATATAAAAGCAGAAAACCAAAACAAAACACTCAAACAAAATACACAATTTCCATTACAAGTGATATTACCCTCTACAATTTTTACAAATACATTAAAAACTGCCTAAATAGGCTTTTAGGTGATTTTTAAAATTATGAATTGAAGCCAATTCTCTTATTGCCTCAGGCAACTTATTCCACTGAAACGATGCTCTGAATATAACAGAGTTTTTCAAAAAGTTACTTTTAACACGAGGAATTACTAAATTGTGGTTGGTTGAGAATCGTGTGGCATGATTATGAATTTCATCTGGATACTGCAACTGAGCACAAAAAAAATGTTGTGTATATGTTATGTTTTAAAATGTTATGTAGTATTTTCCTGTTGTAAATGTAATTCTCTTATTTTGTTTGTGATACAAAATCTAAAAGGAATAAGCCTTGCCTTATCCCAGTTGATATTTTCAAAAATAGCATTCCAAAAAAACTTCCTTCTTGGAGTTATTTTCTTCGCATTATACAAACATTCTCTAATATGTTTATTGGTGCATTTCTTGCTTAAGAGATCAATACCATTTATATAAAGAGTGTTAACGGATGCATGTGGTGTGTTCTGTTTTTTGTAGCCTTTCATTAAATCAATCAGTCCACTAGGAACGGACTTTATTACTGAACTAAAATCTTTAAATTTGATAGGGAATGTTTTTTTCAGTAATAAAGTCATTATAACTAAGTAGTTGGCCTTCAACGTCAAATAAGTCTTTTAAATAGATTATCTTTTTATCAATCCAATTCTGCAAATAAAGTGATTTGTTCCTTTTAGTGATACATTCATTATTCCAGATAATAGATCTATGTGGAGAAAAGTTATGTGAACAACATCGTTTCCAAGCTGTTTTTAACTGGTAACTTTGATATACTGTAATTACAAGACAATAAGAACTGTAGACCTCCAACATTCCTAAAAATGTTATGTGGCATGAAATGCCATAATGATCCAGGAGATTTTAAGCATTCTTTTAGCCATTTCACCTTAAATGTATAGTTCAGGTCCATGAAGTCCAGAAGGCCAAAACCACCTTTATTTTTAGTTCCACAAAGCAATGATTTTTCAGATGATGGTGCTTATTCTTCCATACAAAGTTAACAAAATATTTTTACACATGGAATCATACACATTAACGGAAAGGGCTGGATACACAAATCTGGAAACACCTCCAGTCAAAAGGATTCTACCAAAAATTGATAGGTCTCTTTGGAGCCATAAGTTCAACATAGTTTTAGTTTTTTCCATCCTGGGAGAGAAATTGAGTTGTTGACGCTCCGTGTCATTCTTACAGACATGAATACCAAGGTATCTAACACAGTTTTTGACAGGAATATCGTATAAAGATTTGACATTTGATTGGTACAAAAATAAAATTTCACATTTAGACTTATTTTTAATCCAGAGGCAGTTGAGAATTTGTCTATTAATGAAATAGCCTTTTCAATCTGATCTTTGTTTTTTAAGAATAAAACAGTGTCATCTGCTAGTTGAGTCAGTCTGATTTCTTTACCCATAACAGATAAACCTAATTACTGGGCTATTCAAAATGTGTAATGAAAGTAGTTCAGCCACAATCAAAAATAAAAAGGGTGAAATTGGGCAACCCTGGCGAACAGATCTCATGACTGGAAATCTTAGTAGTATTTGGATATAGTATAACACAACTGTCAATATTTTTATAAAACATTTTGATAGTTGACACAAAGTGTGGACCAAAACCAAAAGTTTTCAGTGCTTTAAATAAGAAATAATGTTCTACCGTATCGAAAGCTTTATAAAAATCAAGAAACACAATAAGGGAACCATTATTTATATTGTCAGGGTAGTGTAATAGGTCAAAAATAAGCCTTATGTTTGAACTGATATGGCGGTTGGTCATAAATCCGGTTTGCGTTTCAGCTATGATCTCATCAAGATTTTTTTTTTTTAATCTTTTGGCATAGACCAATGAGATGATCTTAAAATCTATGTTCAAAAGTGTGATACGCCTCCAATTTTCTATAGAAGATCTTTATCAGGTTTAGGAATTAAAGTTATAATACCCTGTTTCATGCTTGTGGACATTTCTTTTCTATCACGGCATTCCTTAAATAATTCTAATAAAGGATCAACAATGATATCCGAGAAATGTAAATAAAATTCCACTGATAAACCATCTTTGCCTGGAGATTTGCCCTTTTTCATTGATCGAAGTGCCTCTGAAATTTCTGATTTTGTTATGGGACGTTCACAATTAGTTTTAAAGTTTTCTGAGATTGTTGGGGCAAAATTTTTAACTGACTCGATAAATCTATCGCAATCATTGATATTACAATTTGATTTGTATATATCATTGTAGAATGAACCAACATGTTTTGAGATATCTAAATGATTAGTGGTTATGTTATTATCAATCTTAAGGGCAGATATATTGTTTCTTCTTTGGTTTCGTTTCTCAAGAGCACAAAAGTAACAAGAATTTCTTTCACCTTGTTCTAGCCATTTTGCTTTGGACTTTATAAAAGCCCCTGTAGCCACACTGTTACAAAAAACATCTTAAAAAAACGGTAATATTCCGGCAGCTATTTTACTACCGTAAAATAACAGAAAATAACTTCCTCATAAAAATACGGTTATTTCCAGTAATGACAATACAGTTTGTTGCGCTAATTTTACATGGGATCTTGCCTTTTCAAGTAATCTTAAACATTAAATTAGGAACATGTTAATGTGATTAGACAATGAAATTATCTATAAATAGGAAAAAAAACAAATCCTAAAAAAACAGTAATATTCCAGCAGCTGAGGCGCCAAAATACTACCGTAAAATAACAGAAAATAACTTTCTCATGAAAATACAGTTAGTTTCAGTAATGAAAATAGAGTTTGTTGCGCTAATTTTACATGGGATTAGACCTTTTCAAAGTGCGTTTAGACATCAAATTCGGAAACATTTTAACGTGATCAAACAATGAAATTACCTATAAACAAGGTCAATGAATGTGGCAATATGAATCATAATACGTAAATGTACAGAAATATACAGTTGGTTTAAATGATAATGGATTGCATGCCCTGGGACAGACTGACAGAGGCGAGGCTGCCATATGGCACCATTGGCCCCTCTGGCCATCACCAGTAGGTGGTGAAGAGTGTTGACCACGGACACAATACCAAGAGTGCCCGAGCTCGAACCGGCAACCTTCTAATCACAAGGCAAACTACCAACTCTTGAGCCACGATCGCCCTAAATAGCAATGATAATAATACTTATGTGATGTAACACACGCTTATAGGAATCATGTTATATACTTTTCCATAGCATTACATTTGAATTCAACAGTTCAATCTTTCAAATAACGGACAGATATTTGTGAAATCATGATACATTTGTGAATGTATTTTAACAACTGTTACGGATTCAAATATTGGGGATGGACACAAGAGGAAAAACCACAATAACAACACTGGTCCGGCCGGGTTGAGTCAAACGATGATTTTAATGATCACACGCGTGGGAGATGGACACCGTACGCAGACAGCCTCAGATCTCAAAATGGTGGAGCATTGATCAAACTCTTATAGCCTCTAGTGGCCCCCACCTAATCATAAAAGCCTAAACATTCACATGCTTTCTCTCACACAGCGCCTAAGCTACGACCTTGGCTCCCTGTTTATCTGCTCCTGCTGAGATGGGGCAGAAAACTCCAGCATGTTCTGTTCTCTTCTAATCAGACAAATAAGTCGATGACTTTCTGCGAACAGTATTTCTTATAACTCAGCAGTATAATGCATCATAAAACAATATCATTCATTCACAATAAATCAGCAGTCTAATATAATGCAAATCAGTTTAACAAATGTAATAGTTATCACCTTCTTCTAATTCAGGAGAATAATGCAAACTAAAACTACATAATAATTCACAATCTTTAATTAGGGGTCTAACGTGGCATAAAATAATATTATAATCTCACACAATCTAAATATGCATATGTACAGACAGATACATTTAATAATCATGAAAATTATGTTTTATTGCATTACAGTGATTTAACGTTAATTTACATTTGAAATGTGAAATCAGTCTATTTACGTAACTTTAATGATATTCTAGAAGAACAGAACAAAACTGTAAAATGCACAGTACAATACTTTTATATTAGGATGTTTTCCTACAGTGCTGCCATACCCGCGACCTTGTGGTTGTTAGTTCACATTCATTGGCCGATGCTTAGCGTCATGTTATTATGTGTCCCAACATCCAATGGCATGTCACATTGTTTTCATGGCCACACCCTCACCCCAGGTGCAGAGGCCTCTTTCTGTTCAGGAATGTTGTGAATACTTTGAGATTTATATTAATTGCAATTCCTACCTCTACATTTATTTTTTAAAATATATAATTAGCACAGCGTGGCCGTGCAATGTTTTATATGTTTTTTATGTTTTTATTCCTATTAATTATATTTTCACTTGTTACCTCTGAATTATTGAATCAGACCTGGATGACATGAAATTTTCAGCAAAATTATAATTCAAATACTCCTTTAACTATTGATTATTCTCATTAATTTTTGATCATTTTATATATTTTTCCATAGTATTACATTTGAATTTAACAGATCATTCTCTCACATAACAGACAAATATTTGTGAAATTATGATACATTTCTGAATGTATTTTTACAATCTAAATATGCACATGTACAAAACAATATATTTAAAAAACAAGTAAATTGTGTTTTACTATATTTACATTGATGTTATGTTATTTTACCTTTGACATGTAAAATCACATTCTACTTATGTAAATTTAATGATATTCTAGAAAGACAGTACAAAACTGTAAAATATACAGTAATATACTTTGACATTACTATTTTTTGGAACAGTGCATGTTTTTCTTTTCTTTTCTTTTTTTTTCTTAAGAAGAAAAAGTAATTTTTTAGACCAGGGGTGCTCACACTTTTTCCGCATGTGAGCTACTTATAAAATGACCAAGTCAAAATGATCTACCCACTACAAAAATCCAAAACATATACTTATTTATAAATATATTGAGGATTCTTTATATCTACAATGTATATACATGCATAACCGCAATATCCAATATTTCACAACACAATTAACTATGTAAATTTTTTGTCATTACCTGAGTTTACTCTGATGACTTGCACTGAATTGAATCAGCCAGGGATGCATAGTCCGGACAGTAGCTGCTGACGGCCAGGTTTAAGAGAAAAAACCGAGAGCTAAAAATTGGAGTTAACTCGCTGACTAGCTTGTCAGTTTTACTACACTTCGCGCCGCTGTTTGCGCATGCGCAGCGACCTAAGCGTCAGAAAAAATCTGATGTCATCTGACTGGCTTCCCTGTATCAATCAAGTGACGGGATGGATGATAGGCTGGCATCTATTTTTTTAATGCCATGCGATCTACCAATACTACCTTTGCGATCGACTGGTCGATCGCGATCGACGTATTGAGCACCCCTGTTTTAGACTATTAGTTTAACTAGCTTCAAACATTGAACCTCTAGCTAACTTATAGCTAACTGTTTGGCTAACTGTTTAGCTAGTGCTAAATAAGATGTCCCAGTAAATATAAGTCGTAAACAGACTGTTACTTGGCATCAGCGCTGCTAATACCGCATAATTCAGGTTTTAGAGCAACATCTGCTTCCATTCTGACAACGTTTTCATGGAACTCTGATCTTTTCAGTAAAACAATGCCAACCATACTAAGCAAAACTGGCCTTGCTACAGAACTTTGTTTTTCCTTTCTTTCTTTTTTTTTTTAAAATAATGAGATCATATTTTTTGCACAGTTTGAAATGAAATGATAAATATTAGAATGACATCATTTATTAAAGTTATTAATTTAAACTCTTCCATACTGCTATGCTACTGTCTGCAGGGTATAGCTGTAGCCATTTTCTTTCATGCTCACAAATGGACCCACAAACACACAGCTCATATTTCTAATCACTGGACGTAATCTAAACTCGTACCTCACGCAATTAGGTCAGCACCATTACCTCCAGTGTGAGCTTCACATTTCCTTTTTTTTTTTTTTTTGCCTGTCCCGTTTGGCTCTTTTGCCATCAGAATTGTTGTCTAAAGGCAAAGAAAGATGCCCAACGGATTTACTTTACCAAATTGACCATCCCAGCCTTGCCGTAATGGTCCATTTGATTCACCTTTTATTGTTTATTTTATTTTCACTTGTTGAATACGGGACAGACTTGACTGGAGGAAAGAAGGGGAGAAAGAAAGAGGGAAAGAGAAACAGCTGAGAAGAGGGACGGGGGAGAAGGGCATAAGACAAAAACCAACAGAACGGGCAGAAAAAAAATGCATATATCAATCACCTGGATCACCTGCTGAGAAAGAAAAAAGAAAGCAAGCAGAAGAGAACAAGAGTAATAGAATAAACAACATCACAATGATATATGGGAATATGACAGTAAATACTAAATATTAAACATTATTGTGCAGCACATAAGATCAACAGAACACAGTGTGCTTTGAGGTAGGAGCCAAAAAGGGTGTAGTTTGTGGGTGTGATCACCCGTGTGTACACCTGTGAGCATGGACGCGCTTGTTTTTAAAAGGTTCCTTCATGTAATGATCTGCTAGAGGGTGTGGGGGGGCCACAGCCCCGTCCTCCAGGGCATGAAGCAGGTATGGAGGAGATCAAAACTCCAGACATCCAGAGGCCCCCAGAACACAAGAGACCAAGGAAGACCAACAGAGGGGCAGCCGCGCCACTGTCCCCAATTCAGATCTATGGAACCCCTGTGGAGAGAGTCTCCAACTTCAAATACCTCGGTGTCCACATCAACGAGGACCTCACTTGGAGTACACACACGGACTTCCTCATTAGTAAAGGCAGACAGCGCCTCTATCACCTGAGGCGTCTAAAGAGGTTTAAGATCTCCAAGAATATACAGAGGAGATTCTACACTGGTGTCATTGAGAGCATCCTGTGCAACAACATCATGGTGTGGTACGGGAACTGCACAGTACAGCAACAGAAAGCCCTGCAGAGGGTTGTGCGCACAGCTGAACGCACTATGGGAACATCTCTACCAGCACTGCAGGACATCTATGCTGAAAGGTGCAGATCCAGGGCCATCAGGATCATTAGGGATTCTAGCCATCCCGCCCACAAACTGTTCAGGCCACTGAGGTCAGGGAAGCGCCTCTGTAGCCTGAAAACAAGAACAGAAAGGTTCAGGAGGAGTTTTTACCCACAAACTGTGAGACTCCTCAACCAAAACACAAACCGGACAACATGATGGACAATCTCACACACAGTACATAATTTGCACTTTATCTTTCTTCTCTGAACCTTATCCGTACCTTATTATATACATCTGTACTATGTAAATATGTATATTTTTATAGTCTTCTCATTCAACTCATTACAGTGCAATATCTTGCACGTCATGGATATATATTTATAAGCACAAACATATGGACTTTTACATTGTTTTTTTATATATTTTTTTACTTTTAACTTTTGTTTCTTTTCCTTTTTTTCTTAGCTTATGTAAAATCCTTTTTAGCATGTTTGCACAGTCGGGGGGAGTACTTTTTTAGCCAGAAAAAACATTTCACTGTATGTTGTACCAGCTATAACTACATGTGACAAATAAATAAAGAATTGAATTGAATTGAAAGAGCTGAGGAGAGTCCCAGATGAGGGCTCACTCAGCAGCCGCGGAGCAGAAGCCAGGGGGAGTTGCAGTGACGCGCCCGTGAGCTCCACCGGCAGCCAGCCGTGCCTGAGTGACCGAGCCCCAGGCCGAGAGGCCGGGGGCACCCCGCCTCCGAAGTGGCCCGAGCGAGCCCCAGGCTCCAGGCCCCGATAAGCGGCCGCCAAGGAGTGAGCCGGTGTGTACCTGGACGCCCACCCCCGGACACAAAGAACCACCAACGCACCGACACCTGAGGGAGTCCGCCACTGGCAGGGGAAGTGGTGGTGGGTGGAGATAGGCCTCCAAACCTTGGAGGGCCTGAGGTGTCCCCAGAGAGGTGGCGCCTGACACCCAACATGACATATAGACACAGACATACAGGCACACACAGATACAAACATCCATTCCCACCCTCATGCTCTCATATGCACTTACTCCACACTCAACCAACGTGGAGACAGACATAAAGAGACGTTGTACACACGATCACACTCCCCAAGCGTACTCTACAAACCGGGTCTAGGTACCCTTGCCCCTGGAGGGGGGAACTGCACCCAGACCCAGGTGGTGTTTCCCTTTTCCCTGCGGTGGGGGGAGGCAGACCGCCCCGACTCCGCAGCAGCAGGGAGGCCCCACCCTCCAGACCGCAGTCAGACGGCCAACTCCTCCTCCTAGCCCCCCCCCCCCGCTCCAGCAGGTCGCAGAGAACGGGGGTGAGAGTTCATGTGCATGTTAATATATGCATTATCTATTTCTTCCTTTAGTCTTTTCAATTTAATTTCTTAATAATCTGAAAGAGCATCTTTCTTCATGAATATGTTTAATTCATTCATAATACTGATTTCTTTAGAGTCATTTGTTTGTTTGTTTTATTTCTTTGCTGCGCCTTACTGCTGCTTCTCTTACCTTGATTTGAAAAATACCCATTTTAGTGTGTGATTCATATTGGTATCCCCAAATATTCTGCAGTTTTTTCCACTATATTACAAAATGTATCATCACTCAATAAATAATTATTTAGCTGCCAAAAACCACGTAGATTACTTTGACTTTGTTTATTGCCAACTACGTGAATTGTGATCAGTTTATGGAGCAAAATCATGAGAAGATTCTGAAACAGAATGCAAACATGAAGAAGATATTAACCACAAGTCAGTTCTGGATTGTAGAGATCTATTTGCATTGCTCCAGGTAAAATCTTCTGTATCAGAGAATCTCCATACGTCTATATCTGCAAGTTGTTCACAGAAAAACGCAGTGCTTTTAAATTGTGAGTGTTGAGATGTTCTTATTGGTACTCTATCTATAAGATCGTCTGGAGCATCATTATAATCTCCTCCAAGAATCATGTGGGCTCCCTTGTATTTTGATTTTAAGAATCAAGTTTCTCAGATAATTGTATGCACATAGATTTGGCCTGATTTGTGTTTTAATGACTGTATAAATTACAGATTATAAAGAAGGTGTTGTCCAATTTGAAAACCAGAATAATGCATCTGCATTCATCTGAAGACAATGACTCAATAATGTTACCTTTAAAGTTGTTAAGCAGAATGGCTACTGTTGGGTCTGTGCTTCCACAGGCCCCGCTGGTTTAGACACTTATTCCCCTTAATGACAAGGAAGCAAGACGAACAGCGATTTTACTTGCGCAAGGGAGGATCTCAGAGCAGCCCTTCTGCCCTCCGTCTTAGACCACTTCGAAGAACTGGCCTCCGCTTGCCGCCTTTTATTGAAAACAGTTAGAGTACACACAAGCACCACCCATTGTAAACCCCCCTATGGTTATAAAAGATAAGGTACCGTGTGTATGTGTGTGCACGTGTAAGCACGTGTGTGTTTGTGTGACCTCCTGCTCACCAAAAGGATCATAAAAGCAGGAAACTTACTAAGCAAGAAAACAGAACCCTCACATAGGATGTGCCTATAATAAACACTACAGCCTCCCCCACCAACAGGCTGGGGAGGGCAATAGAAACAAAGGAATGTCTTTGATCATGCTGTTTGAACTAAGACTTAAAAATTTAAGTAACACAATGATAACATTTAACAATTTAAACCTAACAGCTACGCCTGCCGAATGTTGAGAGGCATAGCACAAATAACAGTGATCACCCCACCCTGCTTTCCAAAATTTTACATCATTATCACACGAATGAGTTTCTTGTAGAAAATCAAATCAGAATTTTTCTGTCTACAGAAAATGAAAATGGACTTTCTTTTGGTACTGTCATGAATACCTTGAGCTTTAAGGGATAGCATTTTTAAGCCTGCCATAAGGGAAGAAGGGAACGAATAAAGTGAACTGGATGTCTATTAAATTAACTAGAAACTTATAAGGTGCTAAGGTATAAACACCTAAAGAAGATACTCTCAAAAGGGAACACTAAGTTTTGAGTACCTACGTAAAATTCTTCAGACTTTTTTTCTTTGTTTTTTTTCCAATGAAGTGACCCAAACGCTGAAGCAAATTAACATTTATACTCCTATAAAAGTTTGTGTTTAACTACTCACAACGTAAAACGCAAACAAGTCCAAACATTACCATAATAATGTTTGTCAAATATTCGTACGACTAACTTGGAGGTATGAAAAGTTTTATAGAAAATATAAAGAGGTTATTGTTGGTTGTAAACATATTACCGAATGAACCTGAGGTATTTCAAATAAAAAAAGAATCATAATGTACATGTGTCACAAAATTATTAAACACTGAACAGTAACATTGTGAGCCTGAGGTAGTTGAAATACCTGTTAATGTTAGGGAACTTACAAAGGGAACTTAAGGTACATCTTGCGATTCTTGTAGTAATCTCTTCTTTATGCCGTGTGTCTTACACCATCAATGATGGCCATTCCACACTTTGTGTGGGAAGGTGCGCATGGTGCACTGTATGATGATGGGGCGTGAGCTGTTTTCATCTGTTGTTCGACCAACTTTGTGAACAGTCTCTATCATGGACTCGAATTTGTTTTTTTCCTCTGGGATGATCAGGGCGATTATATCCATCACCTCTTTTCTTACATCCTCGTTACTATGCTGTGGGAGATTCAGCAAACACAGGTTCCACAGCTGACTATATCTATGCGTATAGTCAGGAACTCGTCCCTGACCCAGAGTGGGCTCTCCACCCTTTTCCGGCTGAGGACCATAGTGTCAGATTTGGAGGTGCTGATTCTCATTTCTGCTGCTTCACACTCGGCTGCAAACTGCTCCGGTTCTAGATTGTGGCTGGGTGGCTGTGGCTACAATGTAGCTTACCATCACCAGTGTGTGAATGTGTGCGTGAATGGGTGGATGACTGGATATGTAAAGCGCTTTGGGGTCCTTAGGGACTAGAAAAGCGCTATATAAATACAGGCCATTTACCATTTACCATTTAGATTTCCTCTTAATACTTGGAGTACATAACATAGTGAAATATATTTTTTAAGTAAAACATAGATTCTTGAGGATTTAATCTTCACTTAATTACCTTAGAACAGATCAACTGATGATCTCAAACAGAAGGCAGAATTTCCTCAGTGAACATTTTTCTTCTTCACATCTTTATTCATGAGGTTTGAAGAATTCTGGGGGGAATTAAAATCCTGCTCTTTTCTTTTGTTTTAATGGAAACTCTCTGGACTCGAGCTTTTTGTTGATGCCCCCCTACTGCTGCTCTCTGAGGTGCAGTTTCTCTCAAACAATCATATTGACTTACATGCACTATCATAGTGAGCTTAAACATTGTGCAGTGTTATTGATTGCTATGCATTAGCTAAGCAGCCTCAGTGTTCTCCAGGGCTGTGGGTTAAAATGTGTCAGACTTTTCTTTCTTCTATAAGCTGCTCTCTTTATAACTTCAAAGGGTTTTAATAAAATTTTGATTGAGTTCACATAAATATAATAAAGAGAATATTATTAAGTAAAACACATGGATAAGTGCATATCATTGTAGCAAGTACATAAGCTAAAATAATTTAAGTTGGTTATGAGTAGTTGGGCTAATTCAGAAGATATCAGATTCGGCTCTAGGAGGTGAGTGAAGTACAATAAACATACAACCACAGATATTGGGATTACAGTTATTATTTATAGTGAAAATAAAGTGCAATTACCAAATACCAATATTTACAAATTCTGCAGACAGGAAAAGATAAAACATAATTCAAGCTTGTAAAATATCCGCTGCACAGCGGTGCAGCAACCTCGTCCAACCTCTGGCAAACAATGTCCATAAAGTTTATTTCATGATTGATATAAGTCCAACGCGTATGACAGTCTAGACAGGTTGAAATTGGAAGTATGATGATCAGCACTAAGATTCCAAGACTGAAATCTTGGAAGTGAGATTTAGGGGACTGAAAACCAAGAGGGGAGAGTGTAGGCCGCAGCAGCCTCCTACCAGACCGCAGGAAGTTGTAGCTGGGGTTCTGGCTCGTTGGGCCTAGCTCGCCATCCAAAGTAGTGGTGTCGCTGTGGTCTCTCCAGGGCACCACTAGCCTGCACATTCACTACGTGCGATGTCACATACGAACCCCACGCATCTACCTGCGGCGGTATCAAAATATTGTTGCTTCCATGGCCTGTATTGGTAAATGGCCTGTATTTATATAGCGCTTTTCTAGTCCCTAAGGACCCCAAAGCGCTTTACATATCCAGTCATCCACCCATTCACACACACATTCACACACTGGTGATGGCAGCTACATTGCAGCCACAGCCACCCTGGGGCGCACTGACAGAGGCGAGGCTGCCGGACACTGGCGCCACCGGGCCCTCTGACCACCACCAGTAGGCAACGGGTGAAGTGTCTTGCCCAAGGACACAACGACCGAGACTGTCCAAGCCGGGGCTCGAACCGGCAACCTTCCGATTACAAGGCGAACTCCCAACTCTTGAGCCACGATCGCCCCATATCGCCCCTTCCATCCGCTAACGCCTCTCCCCCGCGTCATTTCGAGGCGACAACCCGGAAGGCATATATCGGTGCCTCGCGAATAGGATTGGTCACAACAGGCACGTGCAGCCTCGCGGCGTGGCGTGCGTCATGACGCGTCACGATGCCTTCACGGACACGCTCCGGTTGGAATTTAAGATTCCAATTTAGTTATACATGCAGTTCTTTTTATTTTTATGTGGGTTACATCCTCCCCGCCTTAACCATGCACGTCCCGTCGCATGTTAAACGCTAGACAACGTGAACAGACGAAGGACGGCTAGCATCATGGCCCAATGCATTGGAAAGACTATGCAACATCGTTTGGACAACGGAAATCAGAGGATTGCCACGAGTGAAATAGTGAAGTCGGTCAGGTGGTGCTCTTTGTCGTTGTGAACGTCTTAGCCCGTCACCTATGTCAGTGTCTTGCTCAATAACACTAGACTCTTCAGGAGAATCTTCAACAGCAACGACAGGAATGTCGACAAGTATGTCTCCATTTCCAGGTAAGTTTTCAGGTAAGCTATTTCTGTTTTCAGGGTGACTTTCAACAAGTTCAAGTAGGATGTCTTCCACATCAGAGTCAGATTGCTCACCACCAGACTCCACTGCTGGAGGAAGAACACTGGACACAGAGGCTGGTTCTCCTTGCACTTCCACTTCAACTGAAGGATCCAAAATCAATGGTCCTAGGCTCCCACCGTCAGATGAATCTGGAAAATGATTCTGTTTTTCCACAGTGAAGTGCAATGTTGGAGGATTAACATACAATGAAACCAAGCTTCCTGTGTCCTCATCCTCAACCAGAGGATCTGTGAGGAAGTGATTGCTCTGGTGATTCCAAGTTAACCTCACTGTCCGTGAGGAAGCCGCATGGAAGGAGGAGGTCGCGGTGAAGGGTCCGCATAGGTCCATCGCTGTTCTCAGGTTTTACCTTATAGACCGGGAGGTCCCCAGCCCGATGGACAACCACATAAACTTCTTCCTCCCATTTATCTGAAAGTTTATGCTTCCCTCGAAGGCGGATGTTCCTCACAAGCACACGATCACCTGGTTCCAGTGCGGATGGTATCACACGGTTGTCAAAGCGTGCTTTATTTCGGTCGGCAGCCTTTGTAGCGTTACTGGAGGCAATGCTGAAACTTTCCTCCAATCTTGATTTGAGTGATTTAATGTACTGTGAGTGACTCTTTTGCTTAGATTCCCGCAGTGGGAGATTGAACACCAGGTCCACAGGTAAACGAGGTGTTCTACCGAACATGAGTTCGTAAGGAGTAAATCCTGTAACCTCGTTCCTGGTGCAATTATAGGCGTGAACCAGCGGTTTCACATGCTCTTTCCACCTTGTTTTTTGTTTTGTTTCCAAAGTCCCCAACATTGCCAGCAACGTCCTATTAAATCGCTCCACTGGATTTCCCCTTGGATGGTAAGGGGTTTTACGGCTCTTCCGAATGCCTGCAAACTCACACAATTCTTTTATTAGTCTCGACTCAAAATCTTGCCCTTGGTCGGTATGAATTCGCTCAGGAATGCCATAGTAAGTGATATAATTCTCCCATAGACACTTCGCCACAGTTCTTGCCTTTTGATTGGGTGTTGGGATGGCAACAGCGAATTTAGTGAAATGGTCAGTCAGGACTAAGATATCACGAGTGCCACTAGTGTCAGGTTCAAGAGCAAGGAAATCCATACACAAGAGCTCAAGTGGTCGCGATGTTTTTATGCTGACAAGTGGAGCAGCTTTTTCTGGCAAGGCTTTTCGGCGCACACAGCGGCCACAAGTCTTGATCTTCTGCTCAACATCCTTTGCCATTTTGGGCCAGTAGAATCTCGTACGGACAAGGTCGAGTGTACGTTCAATCCCCATATGGCCCATGTCCTCATGGAGACTTTTCAGGACTGATGGGCGCAGCTCCTCTGGAAGGACAAGCTGGTATAAAAGGTCTTCATTGTCCTGTCTCCTCCTGTACAGAACTCCATCTACCAGCTCCAACCTGGACCACTCTCTGAGCAGGAACGGAAGTTCAGGGAGCTCAGCTCTGGCTGTTGGTGGAATCCTCTCTCCCGTCTCAAGCTGGTGAATAAGCTCTCGAATACAGGGATCTGAGTGTTGTTTCTCTTTGATGTTAAGAGTAGAAACGACAGGCAGCTGGTGAAGGTCCTCGGAACAGTAACTGTCAGAGATGGTATCCACTTGAACTGACAAAGACTCGACAAGTGTGAGGCCAACCTCACTGCAGTCACCCGGCCGTGTGGCTCTGACCAGATGACTTTGGCAGATTGCCTTCACAATCTCTTCTGGGAGGACATCAGACTCAGCTGTGTGTTGAGAAATGAACTGACGGATGAGTTCATGGTCATTAGAAACTTCATCATTGGAGCAGGGGTAAGGTCGCCGCGAAAGCGCATCAGCGTCGCAATTTTGTTTGCCAGCTCTGTACAGGAGTTTAAAGGAGTATGTTGACAATGCAGCCAACCAACGGTGTCCAGTAGCGTCCAGTTTAGCTGTTGTCAAAACGTAGGTCAGTGGATTACTGTCCGTAACCACTGTAAAATCTGCTCCGTACAGGTAATCTTGGAATTTCTCGGTCACACTCCATTTAAGGGCGAGGAATTCCAACTTATGGGCTGGATAACGGCTCTCACTCTGCGACAATCCGCGACTAGCATAGGCTATGAGTTTCTCCTCTTGCTCCTGATACAACACAGCTCCAAGTCCGGTCACACTCGCATCGGTGTGCAGAATGTATGGGCGAGACGGGTCTGCAAACCCAAGGACCGGGGCAGTTGTAAGATTCTCAATCAGGGTCTCAAATGCAACTTGACAGTTGGTATTCCACCTCTCACCAAAGGGTTGATTTGGCCCGTAGGTGGATGTCTTGCGAGCTTTCAGGGTCTTTGATCTTTGAACCGGAGGATATCCACGAGTCAGGTCATTGAGTGGTTTGGCAATGAAGGAATAGTCTTTTATAAACCGGCGGTAATAGCCAGCGAAGCCCAGAAAAGATCTCAATTGTTTCAGAGTTTGTGGAACCGGCCATGTCTTGATGGTCTCTATCTTCTCTGGATCTGTTTGAACTCCTTCCTCAGAGACAATATGACCCAAGTATTTAACAGATTTTTGGAAGAATCGACATTTCTCCGGTGCCAGTTTCAGCCCATATTCCTTCAACCGGTTCAGGACTCTCAGCAGCCTTCGTTTGTGTTCCTCAAGAGTGTCCGAATAGATGATTAAGTCATCCAGGAAAACGAGCACTTCCTTTAGGTGAAGGTCCCCCATGCATCGCTCCATCAAGCGCTGAAAGGTGCTTGGGGCGTTGGTAACACCTTGAGGCATTTGGTTAAACTCCCAGAACCCAAGAGGAGTCACAAAAGCAGTCTTTGCCTTGTCTTCCTCCTCCATCTGGATCTGGTAGTAACCGGACTTCAGGTCGAGTACTGAAAACCACTTAGAACCAGTGAGTACTGAAAAGGATTCCTCCAAATTAGGTAAGGGGTATGCATCCTTGATGGTTTGAAGGTTTAGTTTCCGGTAGTCTATGCACAGCCGGACCTCACCGTTCTTCTTCCTGACCACCACGATAGGCGAAGCAAAAGGAGACGATGATTCCCTTATAATGCCGGCTTCCAGAAGCTCACGCAGGTGACGGCGGACAGCTTCGAAATCTTGTGGATGGATTGGCCGGGCACGTTGCTTGAATGGTGTATTGTCATGGAGTGGAATATGATGTTTGACAGCTGATGTACATCCAAAATCCAAGTCATGATGCGAAAAGACCTCTGAGATGTCATTCAGATTGCCTATGACTCGCGTCCTCCATTCAGGTGACAGTGGGGAATTACCAAAATCAAAATTCAGGCTGGTGATAGTGTTCCTGACTGGAAGATGGGTCACGCGATGTTCAGACAAGATGCAGTGGTAGGTTTCCAAATCCGCAATGACACTGTGAGGTGGAATGAAGGTATCTTGCTCCGACTCATTTGTAATAACCACGGGAACCTTGTATGGAGAAAGAGCTGGGAAGTTGATGAGACAACTGCTGACACACAAACCACCAGGTGGAAGCAGGATGCTGTAGGAGAACACTCTGGCTAAACAATGGGGTGGAAACTTTGGCAGAGCCCTGGATGACAATAGTACGGCCGGCCGGAACACACACTGGAGCTTTGCTTAGTAGCCTCACAATTCCAATGTTGCCATTCTCCTTCTGCTTGTGTGACAGCTGTAGTGTTTTCAACACCGCTCTGTACCCGTGAGTGCTAGGCTGATAGCTTGGATGCTGGTTAAGATACTGTTCATACAGTGGTTCCAGGGTATTCATCCCAATTAGCACAATAGCGGGGACGTCAGGGTGTGCGTCTGGAACAACTAGAGCCAATGTTGTTACTTCATATTCTTTACCAACAAAATCTCTGGGGAACTTGACGGAAATCTCAATGTATCCAAGATATGGAATGGTTTGACCCGCAGCACCTTCCACTTGGAGAAGATCATGGAGTGGTTGAATTTGTTGTTCATGAAGATGATTGTTGTAAAAGGATACAGGTATTGTGGTTACCTGTGATCCTGTATCAAGCAGGCATTGCTGTGGATGGCCTGCTAGGTTCACCTCTGTTGTGCACCTTGACCCAACCAACCCATGAGGTAACATTGTGGTTGCCTTCGGACGAGTGTGTAGGTCTACACAGTGAACAATTTCCTCCTTGTTCCTTTCCTTCTTTGCGAGACAATGTGGGTCCTGCACAGTTCCTGTACGTCCCATTACAGAAACTGTATCTAGTTTAAATGTCCAGTTGATGAATTCCGCTTCTGCCATTTTGGTTTCCTTTCACTGAACTGTTTGCGTTTTGCATTGACCAATGCGGGATTGGGTCTGTTCTCACACTGTGGTCTAATGTGTCCATCTTCCCCACACCTGAAACAGAAACCAGGCTTGGGGTTAGGTGATACATTCCCCTGTGTATCCGTTCTTTGCTTCGGGTGCTGCTTTGGAACAGGAGTACAGGACTGGTGAGACTGGGAGGCAGTTAAGGCGGCAAGTTGCTTTTGTATCTCCGCCATCTCCTGGCTGGTTCGCCACTAATTTGTCTTATGTAGCAAGTACATAAGCTAAAATAATTTAAGTTGGTTATGAGTAGTTGGGCTAATTCAGAAGATATCAGATTCGGCTCTAGGAGGTGAGTGAAGTACAATAAACATACAACCACAGATATTGTGATTACAGTTATTATTTATAGTGAAAATAAAGTGCAATTACCAAATACCAATATTTACAAATTCTGCAGACAGGAAAAGATAAAACATAATTCAAGCTTGTAAAATATCCGCTGCACAGCGGTGCAGCAACCTCGTCCAACCTCTGGCAAACAATGTCCATAAAGTTTATTTCATGATTGATATAAGTCCAACGCGTATGACAGTCTAGACAGGTTGAAATTGGAAGTATGATGATCAGCACTAAGATTCCAAGACTGAAATCTTGGAAGTGAGATTTAGGGGACTGAAAACCAAGAGGGGAGAGTGTAGGCTGCAGCAGCCTCCTACCAGACCGCAGGAAGTTGTAGCTGGGGTTCTGGCTCGTTGGGCCTAGCTCGCCATCCAAAGTAGTGGTGTCGCTGTGGTCTCTCCAGGGCACCACTAGCCTGCACATTCACTACGTGCGATGTCACATATGAACCCCACGCATCTACCCGCGGCGGTATCAAAATATTGTTGCTTCCATCCGCTAACGCCTCTCCCCCGCGTCGTTTCGAGGCGACAACCCGGAAGGCATATAATAGTGCCTCGCGAATAGGATTGGTCACAACAGGCACGTGCAGCCTCGCGGCGTGGCGTGCGTCATGACGCGTCACGATGCCTTCACGGACACGCTCCGGTTGGAATTTAAGATTCCGATTTAGTTATAGATGCAGTTCTTTTTGTTTTTATGTGGGTTACATCATGCAACAGGAGGACATTCTGTTGTGTTGTATGACACAAGTGAACCGTGGATATCAGAAGCAGAGGCATACAAGAGTGCACGCAGCAGAATAATATATACAGTGTAGAAAGATCTGAAAAAAGGAAACCAACATTTAACAATATGCAGGCCAGTGCAGACAAAACAAGCTCAAAACAAATATGTCCATAAGATTAGACAGAAGATGAGTGTCAGAGCCACAGTCCAGGAGGAAACGCCAACGCCCACAAACACATCAGGCTCCTGAGATGCCTCATATATGCACACAGTCAGTCTTTGTTTTCCTTCAAGCTTGGCTGAAATGTCCTGCCAAACACTTTCTGGAGAAGTTTTATGGCCAGGTGAGACAAAGGCTGTTTGACCACAATAACTACAGGTGTGTAAAGGTGAGGCTTTCTAAGAGCACTGTACGAACCAATGGCTGTGTCCCAATTAAGAGTACGTGCAGTACGCGTATTACGGACGGTGCGTACTATAAGTGCGGGAAGTGCGGAAGTGCGAGGCCTGTGAAATGGGACGGTCTACCCGTCGTTGCGCTGTTCAGGTTGCCTAGCAACCATGACACTAACCGCGAGAAACGTTTCATACGGCTTTGTGTGACAGAAATGAAGGAGAAAAATGTTTTTTTGGTCATTCATTTTTTTCATGACATCGCTTTGATTAGTTGAGTATCTGAGGCTGAGACCACGGGACTGTAAAACATGACTGTTGGGCTTCATTTCTGCACTGAACAGTCATTTCAACATTAGCTAGTGTGGCGAGACGAGGTTGGGATATAAAGTAAATACTCTTCAGTTTTAAAGAACGACAACGCCACCCTGGGAATTTCACCCAGAGAATACTGGAAATGACACTAAATCACCAAAAAGGCACTTAGGTTTGCTATACTCAATCCAGAGACGAGGTTCAATAATAAACAAATTGACAATTTATTGGTAATTATTTAAAACACCGAATAAAAACATAATCATAAATATTCAAATACAAATATGCTTAAAAAGGTATTCAGAGCTGAGGCTTACCAGATGAGGGGCAGGGATGGCACACACAACTAAAGAAAGAAAACACACCAAAACACAAGTGCAACACACTATCACACACACTCACACTAATAAACTAAACAAGGCAGGTGTGTACACTCAAGGGACCCCACCACCAAGGCACCCTAGTCTCCTCCACGTCGGCACTCCGCATCTGAATAAAAGAAACAAAGAAAATGTTAATATATTACAACAAACTAATGTGTAGCACCGGGGGATAACCCAACTGCAGGACCACACTGGTGATCTACAGCTAGAAAAAGGGCCTCCCACCAGTGGTGTAACAGAAAATCCTAACTACAAATCAAAAAGCAATAAAACAACATACAATCTGAATAAAACTCTAAAATCTGGAGCAAACGGAATCGCCGTACTGCTCCAACTTGCCGTCCACACGACGATAAGTTAACAGTCAATCAATATGCACGCCAGCTGACTCCGATAACCGGCATGCATATGGCCGTTGTCCACGCCGACGTCCACTGTAAAAGCTGACAGCAGCAGGGAAAGAATTCTCACAACGGGAACAGACGGTAAAAGCACAGCAAGGCAAAACAGCAGCACTTCAGTTCGCGTAGCTTGGCGCAAAACTAAGGCCCACACTTCCTGCGAAACATAATAAATAATTACTATAAAAGAACAATAGAAGGCAGAGAGCGTGACAAAAGTTGATTACATACCAAGTAAGCCGTGTCATAGAACGTAAGCAGAATAGCTCAGAGGAGGCTTCTATAGCTACGACCAGCCGCGATGGAGGCTTCAGAAGAATAACCCGCAAATGATCTCCACCACACCGAGGGGAAGTCAGGTGACCAAAAAGGAGATCACAGGCAAGCGACGCAGAGACACTCAAATGGCCACTATTTATACCAGCGCCCCCTAATGGGCCAGGCTGAAAGTGGGTTGGACCGAAGGATAACATTCATCCTGCCACATTCGTAAATAACAATTAGTTAATGTTGTTCATGAGACTAAAATCATCTCTCTGTGGTAATGTAAATATAATATGGCCAATATTATATGTGTTGTCAGATTATAATGATATATATATATATTACAGGATATATTACAGCAGCGGTCTCCAACCTTTTTGCACCACGGACCGGTTTATGCCCAACAATATTTTCACGGACCGGCCTTTAAGGTGTCGCGGATAAATACAACAAAATAAAACTAGTACCTGTACCGAAAAAAAGAAGATTTATTCATAACCAGTGTTGGGAAGGTTACTTTTAAAATGTATTCCATTACAGATTACAGAATACATGCCCCAATATGTATTCTGTAACGTATTCCGTTAGGTTACTCGATGAGAGTAACGTAACGGAATACTTTGGATTACTTAATATGTTATCATGCTTTTTACAGCTACAGTACTTGAATGTACTATTGCTGTGATTTATTACTGTAAGTGAAGGTCCGCGACTCCGAACTGTAGTAAAGGGACCTCTGACTAATACGGCGGGGTCCCTGTTGGCTCGTAGCCGAAAAATAGCTTTACTTTGTTGTGTGGGTCAACTTTTCTTGCGAGAGACAGAGAGAGGCGTTGAAAGACTGCTCCAACGGAACTTATTGTTTTCGGAGGAAAACACGAACACGGTGTACAGTCGAGTCTAAATAGCTTACTTACAGCTGGGCTCGTCAGGCTCTCTTCTTGGCTGCAGTGGTTATTATTATATTTACATGCTTCCAGTTCGATCACAACTCATACTTTTCCACTCCCCTTTTTCTCCCTCCCTCGCTCACAGACACATTAACGTGTATGGCAGTGCATTCTCCCTGCAGCACGGACTACACTACCCATGATGCTACATTCTTTAGAGCTATGCTTGTAGCATTCTGCCTGTTAGCTTAGCACAACAACAACAACAACGAAAAGGCCTCTCTCACCCAGGAAACACACAGTGGCAGAGAGAGAGAGAGGGCGTCGCCCTGTAACCATGGCAACCGTAACGCTGCCGCCTGGAACAACAGAACGTAGCTGTCAAACAAAACCCAAACAGTCCTGACCCGCGACAATATGAAACAGGAAAGTACCGCAGTGTAATCCATTTATTTCAACAAAGTAACTGTATTCTAAATACCACCTTTTTGAACGGTAACTGTAACGGAATACAGTTACTCATATTTTGTATTTTAAATACGTAACGGCGGTACATGTATTCCTTTACTCTAACCCTAACCCTAACCCTTCATAACACACGTGAAAAGACCCAGAAAAACCCAGTAAACGATAAAAACGATAACAAAATAACGCTGAAAACCGATAAAAACCCTGAAAACTATACATTTCACACATGAGCCTCAACTCTCGCGGCCCGGTACCAAACAACTCACGGACCGGTACCGGTCCGAGGCCCGGGGGTTGGGGACCACTGTATTACAGGATATATTGCAGCAGTGAGCTTGAACTCTGTGTCAAAGATTCAAGTTGCATTTATTTATATTTCCTATCACTTTAAATCTTCACTCAAAGACGAGTATCTTTGACAGTGCATATATAGATGTATTATACATAAGAGACAAATATTGTTCGTTTAACATGTTGTCATTACTAAATTTGGCTCAATGCTTACATACATGTGTAAAAAGAAAATGTACGAGCTGTGATAGCTGTGTCTGATAGAATGAAGAGTAGACTGATATATGAAATATTCCTTTATTGGGTGAGAAAATCAGACCATGTCATAACTGCTGTAAGTCACACAGAATAGATATCAGAGCCTTAAACAGGCTGACGTCTGCTAAATGGGTCAAACTGGGCAGAAAGTACACAAACACATAACATCCTTATAGAATATGATGTAACACTATAGATCAACTTAGCTCAGAATATATAAAGCATATAAACAGTTACAGCAATATGATGCAACAAACACAGCAGCTACTGATCCAAAATACTCAAAGCTTCATAGAACTGAAACCAACATTTATTTTTAGCTCCATTCTGCTGCTGATACAGACTTTAGGTTTCTGAACATTAAACTTGTTGCTGCCTTTCATAGTGTGTAACTTGAAGGCCCTGAGTACTCTGAGTACTTTCTCCCACACTGGAAACACTGGGATGATCACATTATGTGAACATTACCTAATAAGACTGATTCAGCACAGACAGTTATGTTAAACTTTCCTAGCAGTCCTTCACAAACAGGGAACAGTCTGTCTATTCTCTCCATCTGTCAGCTGCTGCTGGCTCTTCCTCCTCCTCTTCCTCACACACTGCTGAGTTTGTCCTGGTGGATCATCAGGGGTGCAAAGCCTCACAGATGATGTGCAGCAGTGGGTCCCTCAGTCTGTCCTCACTCTGGACACTTGCAGTCGTCACACATGGAAATCAAATGTGTGATAAGCTGCAGGATTCAAACACAAGTGTAACTTATAAACACATGTTCATACTTTTATTCCACAATCAGAGAGAAAGAAACAGAGAGAGAGTGCAGGACAGACAGGTGACAGTCTCAGGTGTACACACTGCTACAAACAGCACCAGAGAAGCAGGATTTAGTGTTTGTGTTATTACGAGTGTAAACAAGAAGAGTTCCAGATGGTACAGTGGACACATGTGTGACTGCTGTGATTAAAGCATCTTTCTTTCAGTCAGCTCGTTCAAACACATGTTAAAGTCCGTTTGGCTCGACACCACCGAACAGAGGCAGCAATATAACACAGCTAAAAAAAAGCCAAACACCATTACAAAAAGAAGGTAGAAGAACACTTCTCCAACTCCAACCCCCGACGCATGTGGCAAGGACTCCAGACCATTACAGACTACAGAACCACCAAACCCTCCCCCGCATCCTCTGATGTCTCCTTCCTCAACGAGCTCAACAACTTTTATGCTCGTTTTGAGCGAGGGAACCCCACAACCACAACCAAAGCAGACGTGACGCCAGACCAGCAAGCTCTGACTCTCTCCCCCACCGATGTAGGAGCGGTGCTGAGCAGGATCAATGTCCACAAGGCTGCAGGTCCTGATGGCATCCCCGGGCGTGTTCTCAGAGCGTGTTCTGGGGAGCTTGCAGGAGTGCTCACAGACATATTCAACCTGTCCTTGGCCCACGCTGTGGTACCGGCCTGCTTCAAATCCACCTCCATCGTCCCGATACCCAAAAACTCCAACCCATCTTGCCTCAATGACTACCGCCCAGTAGCACTCACCCCCATCATCACTAAGTGCTTAGAGCAGCTGGTCCTAGCACACTTCAAATCCTGTCTCCCCCCCACCCTGGACCCCCACCAATTCGCATACCGTCAGAACAGGAGCACAGAGGATGCAGTCTCCATCGCACTGCACTCTGTCCTCTCACACCTGGACAACAACAACACCTACGCCAGAATGCTGTTTATAGACTTCAGTTCAGCATTCAATACAATCCACCCCTCACAACTCATCAGGAAACTGACAGACCTGGGCATCAGTTCCCTCATCTGCAAATGGTTACTGGACTTCCTGACCAACCGCCCCCAACATGTCCGGCTGGATAACCACTGCTCATCTACCATCACAATGAACACCGGTGTACCACAAGGCTGTGTGATGAGCCCTTTCCTCTACTCCCTCTTCACCCACGACTGCAGACCTGCTGATGGTTCCAACACCATCATTAAGTTTGCAGATGACACCACGGTGATTGGCCTCATCAGTGACAACGATGAGGCCGCCTACAGGGAGGAGGTGGATCGTCTGGCTGAGTGGTGCGACACAAACAACCTGCTGCTTAACACCGAGAAGACCAAGGAGCTCATCGTGGACTACAGGAGGAATGCTGACCCACATCCACCCATCCACATTAAGGGGACGGCTGTGGAGCGTGTGAGCAGCTTCAAGTTCCTGGGAGTCCACATCTCCGAGGATCTCACCTGGACGACCAATTGCTCCAAGCTGGTCAAGAAGGCTCACCAGCGCCTCTTCTTCTTGAGGACTCTGAGGAAGAACCACCTGTCCTCAGACATCCTGGTGACTTCTATCGTTGCACCATCGAGAGCATCCTGACCAACTGTATAACAGTCTGGTACGGGAACTGCTCTGCCTCGGACCGGAAGGCGTTGCAGAGGGTCGTGAAAACTGCCCAGCGCATCGCCGGAGCACCACTTCCTGCCATAAAGGACATCTACAGGAAGCGGTGTCTGAAAAGGGCTGGGAAAATCATCAAAGACCCCAGTCACCCATCACATGGACTCTTCACCCTCCTGCCCTCTGGGAGGCGCTACAGGAGCCTCCGGACTAAGACCACCAGGTACCGGAACAGCTTCTTCCCCACAGCTGTCAGACTCCTGAACTCTGCCTCCTGACATCTGACCCACGTTAACACATGGACTGGACATACACACACACACAATGGACAACTGTACCCTCAAACACACAATAATAACATGGACTGAACCACCACTCACAACCACTAGCACTTTATATAGCCTCTTAACTGCACTACTGTATAGTTCTGTGTAAATAATCATACGATAATTTTTAATTCTACAACTGTTTATAACTTGCATATTTCATATTTCTGTATAGTTTTCATGTTTATATCCTGTTCATAGCCTGTACATACTTATAGTTATAGCATATTCATAACATACCTTCATACCGTGTACATTATAACATACCGTAATAGACCCATTTCTGTAATATACTTACATATCTATATTATTGCTAATATATATTGTAATATATCTATATCATGGCTAAAGCACTTCTGGATGGATGCAAACTGCATTTCTGAGTCGGGAGCAACCCTCAGCACAAATGAAAACTAAGCCATCACTTTCTGGGCTATACTGAGACGGGGATGCCGGCACAACTACCGGCACGGCAGACAGCGCAGCGGGGGATGAGGAGGAGTTTACACCTGCATCACGAACAAAATAAGGCTTCATCAGATTAACATGACACACACGACGCTTTCTCCTACGGTCTGGGGTACCTATAACATAATCTGTGTCACTCAGTTTCTCTTGAACAGCATAGGGCCCACAGAACTTTGCCTGGAGAGAGAATCCAGGAACGGGTAGGAGAGTCAACACTTTGTCACCCACTTCAAATTTTCTCTGCACGGACTTTTTATCAAATTTTCTTTTCATTTTTTCCTGAGACACGGAAAGACCCTCGCGTGCAATTTCGCATGCTTTATGCAGACACTCCCTAAATCAACTTACGTAATCTAATACGTTCTGCTCGGGGGTAGCTGTGTCGGACAGATATTTCTCTTTAAGCAGCCGCAGGGGACCACGCACTGTGTGTCCAAACACCAGCTCTGCGGGACTGAAACCCGTGGACTCCTGCACACTCTCTCTCACCGCTAGAAGGAGAAGTGGCGGACCTTCGTCCCACTCTCTTCCTGACTCGAGGCAGAACTTCCTCATGGCTTCTTCATAGCATGGCTTTTAAAGTTTGGTGGAAACGCTCAAGCGCACCCTGTGATTCGGGATGATACGCACTGGATTTTTGATGCTTGATGTACAGCGATTTTAAGACCTGAGCGAAAATCTTGGACATGAAGTTAGACCCTTGGTCCGTTTGAACTGATTTAGGCAAACCGAAAGTGGAGAAAAAGTTTACTAATGCTCTGACGATGGATTTGACTTTGATAGTGCATAACGGAATAGCCTCAGGGAAGCGTGTGGCGGCGCACATCAAAGTCAAGATGTACTGATGTCCTGACTTTGTTTTTGGAAGTGGACCTACACAATCAATGATTATGTGCTCAGATGGTTCCCCTAAAGCCGGGATTGGATGCAATGGAGCGGGAGGAATAACCTGGTTGGGTTTTCCACTGACCTGGCAAATGTGGCAAGAACAGCAGTACTTGGTCACATCAGACTTCAAACCTGGCCAAAAAAAAGAATACGATGGTAAGTTTTCCTAATTCCTAAATGTCCAGAGAAACTGTCATGTGCGAGGCTGAGTACTTGGGGTCGGAATTTTTGCGGTACAACCACTTGTTGAAATACGTTCCAGCCAAGATCACTAGATGAGGGAGGATGCCATTTGCGCATTAACACATCATTTTCAATGCTGTAGACATGGGGATTCTGATTGCTGGAATTTGCGGCGAGTAAACATTTGGCCAAAGTCGGGTCATTCTGTTGCGCATGAATAAAATCTGTTTTGTTTACCTCAAAAGATAGGTCAGGTGTAGCGGGTAGCATTTTATCAGACACACATTTTTCAGCTTTTTCCACAGGCAGTTCAGCTTTCTCAGGAACAGCTTCAGAACATAGTAAAGAGTCAGACAAGTCAACATCACCATATTTGCGCTTGTGGGCGCACGTGACAACACAGGCAGGAAAAACAGAGGGCAGACTGTCAGCAGCAGGCTCAGAAACAAAAACAAAATCATCGATGGGGTTTTCAATTACTTCAAGGATTGGGAAAACTTTTCCATTGGCTAGATCATTCCCCAGAATCATAGTAACCCCCTGCACGGGCAAGCGAGCGCGCACCCCAACTGTTACCGGGCCCGAAACGAGAGGCGACTGTAGGAAAACTCTGTGCAGCGGAGCTCGTAACACACTCATTTTCACTCCCCACACGAGAGCATCAGCACCACAAAACGAGTTACTTGAAAAAGGCAACGCACTTTCCAAAATGAGAGACTGGGCAGCCCCAGTGTTGCGCAAAATTACAATCGGCACGCAATCCTCCTCTATTCCAGTCAGTGAGGCGAACCCTTGTGAAATGAAAGGTCGGTAACTGCTGTCAAGACTGTCATTTCCTGGTTCATCACTGACGGGATTAGGAGTAGAAACCGACTGAACAAAACCAATGCTTTTTGGCTTTTTCCATGTGTGAGACAATTGGCAATGAGATGGCCAGTATCATGGCAATAAAAGCATTCTCGGACAGTCATGGGAGCCTGATCAGGGCGTGTTTGACGCTTAGGAGAAACCCTCAAACTCCTCGCAGGTTTAGACAATGGAGCACATTCACGGCACACAGCTGAAAACGTAACGCGATGGGTCAACACAAACTCATCTGCGAGAACAGCAGCTTTAGACAACGAATCCACCTTTTGCTCATTGAGATATACAACAACATTCTCTGGAAGACACGTTTTGAATTCCTCCAGTAGGACCAATTCTCTCAGCTGAGCAAAGTCCTTCACTTTACTTGCAACTATCCACTTATCAAACAAGATTCTTCTCCCTGGCAAACTCTACATGTGTTTGGTTGTCAGACTTTTCACACGACCGAAACTTCTGGCGATAGGCCTCCGGAACTAGCTCATAAGCCCTTAAAATAGTGGATTTCACAATTTCATAATCCAGGCTGTCATCAGTGGATAAGCTTGCACACACTTCCTGTGCTTTCCCCACCAATTTACACTGCAGCAACAAACTCCACACATCCTTGGGCCATTTCAAAGTGGTTGCGATGCGTTCAAAGGCATTAAAGTAAGAGTCAACCTCACTTTCTCTGAAAGGTGGCACTAAAGCAATTTGCCTGCTTGCATCAAATTGGTCAGAGGAGAATGAATCAGAAGGTTTACTCACAATTTTACTCACCGGGGTAGAGGTAACATTGCGTTGTCGGGAAGGATCCAGCTCCATAGCCCTTATGCGGAGATGCATAAGCTCAACTTCTTTGGCTTTAGCCTCAAGCTCCACCTCTTTCAGGCAAAGGGCGAGCCTAAGATCCTCACTAACCAATCCTGTTAATTGTCCGGCTGGGCTAACGTTTGGGATCTGAATGGCAGCAAGAGCCTCCGCCCCTGGCGTCATCCGTCCACTGGCAGCTTGTGGGATGGTTGCAGCAGCTTCTGCCCCCGCATCCACCACCAAACCTCCAGTCGCCTCAACCGGCCGAGGTTTCGACTTTGCAAATACCCCCTTATCCACCAGCTGTGCTGTTAGGCACTGCTTAATTTCTGCCTTTTTAGCATGTAAAGGCACACTAACATTAAACAACTTTGCCACCAACAACAAATCTGCCTTTGAGCATTGATCCAACTTATCTATGGTGGGTTGCAGTGCAAAATCATCCACGTCAAAAGTCATTGTGACTAGATCACCCCCAACACTACAAGAAAACTGCCAACCAAAAACTGCAGACAACCCAAAAACACAATGACCAAAAAGAAAAGAGCGGACGAGCCCCCACTTTACGCCCCAGTCTAGGGGTACAGGAACGCAACATAAGTTTGAAAAGATTGCCCCGCCCTGGTCCCCAAAACCATACACAGAGGGAAAACCAATTTCTTAGTGAACGGTGGTTTATTTTTCTACACTGCAAAATGAAGCTCCGGGGTGAACAAAGGCCAAAATAACAAACAAAACAAGCTAAGTCAGGAGGAGGTGCTATCTAAAACCCTATGTGAAATCAAAAACCAAACAAAAGACAAGCGCTACACCTAACTCCCTACTGAGATAAACAGGAGAAAAACAGTGCAAGGGAAAACAATAAGGCAGCTCACCCCTTCTGTTCCAGTGCTATTTACAATGAAAACTAATGTACACACTATATACAGAACTCAGAAAGTCGCAAAAGTCACAGGCACCAATGTCACAGGTTTTGGAGGCCGGGGTCAGGTCTGCTGCTGCTGTCAGTGGCTGCCCCGGGACAACTGCTGGTGAGGGATTTTGAATGAGACTGTCACGGTTCTGGGTCCGTTGGACCCAGTATTTTGAGTTTTATTATGTTTTGGTTTTAGTTTGCATCGGGGATTGTTTTCTTGTTCTCTTGTTGTGTTTATGATGATGATTATGATGTTTATTATTAGAGTTCCATGTTTCTGTTTATCTGGGTTTAAGATGCGGGTTTAGTTTCATATGTCATTTCCTGTCTGTCTCTTGATGTCGAGCCTGCGTGTGATGTTTTATTGTGAAGGTCTGCGTCTCATGTGAGTGTGTTCAGTTTTACCTCTGTCTCGTCTTATTGATTGTTCCCAGCTGTGTCCACCACCTGTGTGTAATTCCCATGTTTCTCTGTGTGTATTTAAGTCGTGTCCTCCGTCATTGTAGTTGCTGGTCCGTCTGTGTAACCACCGTGTCTCGCTCGTGTGTTCTCCCTGCTGTCCATCTCCTCTGCTCGTTCTCATTCTTGTCCAGGTTTGTGCTCTGTAGTTTAGTTGTTTCCAGTCTAGTTTAGTTCGTGCTCCATTTGCTGTTTGTCCATATTTATTTCGTGTTCAATAAACCACCTTCACTTCTCCACTACTGCCTGCGATTGGATCCTCATTTATTATTTTCACACAGCTCTCCTCACTCGCCGTGACAGAGACCACATGACCAGGGGACCAATCAGCAGCAGTCAGCTCATCCACTCAGGGACCTGCAAAGACTTAAAGACATGGACAAAGAAACAGTCACCAAAACAGATTATGGCCAGGGCCATAACAGTTGCCCTGTACCTGTGACATGTGCAGTGACAATAAAGTTGAATTCTATTCTATTCTAACATTAACAGTGCAGTGGATCCTGCTTGTGCCGTGATATTCAGGACTGCAAACCGAGCAGCATCACTGACTTTCAGCTTGTTGTGTTTGTGGATATATGACTGACTTTAATTATCCATAAAATCATCACATTCTCTGTAGGATTAAGGTCGACTATTGAATGGCGTATATTTGAAAGTAAAGGCTTTAAAACCAAGTAAGTACAAACATCACTAATGTTTGTAACTTTGCCGACATGTGGCCAACATTAATGTTTTAATGTTCTTCATTATTAAACATTCGCACATAAATAAGTGACATAATATTCAGTACTTACTTTAAAAAGTTCACTCTTTGGCTGCTCCGCTTCTGCCGTCTGCGGCAAAATTATCCACACCCACCGCCGCGCTATGAAGTCTGGGATATATGGGACCACCACGAAGCTTTTTTTGTTTTGTTTTTTGTTTTATTAGCAAAATCAACATACAAACAAAATGCACCATATATTACACATTCAGAGAATAGACATTGCTTACATATTAGCAACTTTCATACCTAGGAAAAAGAAGATATAAAGATGGGGTCATATAATTTAACAGATTATTAACTCACTAAATCAAAATCTTCCAAAAAGGAAACAAAAAAGCAGCCTTTTTCTTTTTAACTAAAGTCAAAGATTTAACCAACAGGTTTAGGTGGTTTCTCCAATAAGCTAGTGTTGGCTTGGTCTTAAAAAACCCCCACATTTATGTATAAATTGCTTGCACAAGATTAATAACACATTAACACCATAATTAGCTTTCTTTTCTTTCAAAAACACTCCAAACAATATCATATTTAAGGTAAATGGGGTAATTTGAATCCCACTGGAATAAAGCCAGGTATGAAAATCCAACCAGAATATTTGTATAAAATTGCACAAAAAGAATCGATGGTTCAAATCCTCTTCTGTTTCACAAAATACACAATTACCAGTTTCTATTCTGAATCTATCAAGAGTCTTCCCCAAAAAATTGGAAGAAATTAACTGTAAGCCCATCTGGAACAGGGGATTTATTAAGCGCCATTTTCTTAACAGATGCATCTAACTCTTCAATTCTAAAGTCAGATTCACAAAATTCCTTAAATGATTCATCAATTTTAGGGATCAGATTATCTATTTGATCAAAAAAGACATCACAATCTGCTCGGGAGAACTGTGAGGAGTATAAATTGGAATAGAATGTATAAATTTCATTCTCCAAAATTTTAGGGTCGTCACATTCAATGCCATCAATTAACAGGGAAGATATAAAATTTCTTTTCTGTCTGCTCTTTTCTAAATTAAAAAAATATGAAGAATTTCTTTCCCCCTCCTCAATCCACTTGGCCTGTGAACGCACAAAAGGATATTTAGATCATCTTTACTACAGCAATAAGTAATTTCTTGGAATAATTTACATTCATATTCTCTTTGCTTTTGACTTATGTTTTTACTGAACTGAATACTAAATTCTCTAATTTTGAATTTAATGAATTCCCATTTACTGATATATCCTACAATTAGATGATCAGCCATAATATCTTTTATAATTTTTTTGACTATGTTGCAGTAGTCTTCATTTTGTAAAAGTTTGGCATTGAACTTCCAATAAGTTCTTTTATTTGATTGTCTAATTTCCAATTCTAAGCATCGTTCAATAAAGCAATGATCAGAAAGAGATGCATTTGACATCACAACGTTTACAGTGCGGTTAAGAATGTTGTCCTCTCCTCAGGAGCTCCCTCTGCAGGAGGGGGAGATACAGGAGAGGTGGAGGAAGATCTCAGCCTGGGTGTTTATTGTCTTATGTAGTCTGGAAGATGAGTGGATGGTGGGGTGGGTGCAGTTTTCTCTGTGGTGGGGTTGGGTGGACTGTCCCGGGCTCTGTGGGGCCGGGCGGCGCTGCTGCACTGGGCCCCGGTCTGGATGGGCCTGGGCCCCCTTTCCCTGGCGGGTCGCGGAGTATGGGCCCCCAGGGAGGGGTCACTTGCCCCTCCCTTCCTTCCCTCCCCATCTCCAGCTGCCTCCCTCTTCCCGCTCCACCACAACCACCCACACATGCAGGGCCTTGGAGTAGGGGTATGTCACCAGGGTGCAGAGGAGGCTACCCCCCCCCCCCCCCCCTCTGTCCCCTTCTGGCTGCCTCTGCCTCAATTTTATCCCACAACTTAGACATTCACATTACTCACACTCTCATTACACATACATATAGGATCTTGGGGGTGGGCACGATACACGGAGTCCAAATTACCATCAGGGTGTACACCCCACCCATGGCATCGTTGCCCACCTCTCAATTTTAAATACACGTAGACATTGAGGGCTAGCAGGAGGGACCATGCGCTTACCTGCTGCTCTCTGGCAGGTAGCTCCATGCCCTCCTGGGTTTTAAATGCACCTTAGAACACACATGCATCAACACTACAATGAGCGGGTGGAGGGAGGTTTGGAGTCTTCTCTCACCCCCATTCTCTGCGACCTGCTGGAGCAGGGGGGCTAGGACTAGGAGGAGGAGTTGGCCGTCCGACTGCGGTCTGGAGGGTGGGGCCTCCCTGCTGCTGCGGAGTCGGGGCGGTCTGCCTCCCCCCACCGCAGTGAAAAGGGAAACACCACCTGGGTCTGGGTGCAGTTCCCCCCTCCAGGGGCGGGGGCACCTAGACCCGGTTTGTAGAGTACGCTTGGGGAGTGTGATCGTGTGTACAGCGTCTCTTTATGTCTGTCTCCACGTTGGTCGAGTGTGGAGTAAGTGCATATGAGAGCATGAGGGTGGGAATGGATGTTTGTATCTGTGTGTGCCTGTATGTCTGTGTCTATATGTCAGGTTGGGTGTCAGGCGCCACCTCTCTGGGGACATCTCAGGCCCTCCAAGGTTTGGAGGCCTATCTCCCCCTACCACCACTTCCCCTGCCAGTGGCAGACTCCCTCAGACATCGGTGCGTTGGTGGTTCTTTGTGTCCGGGGATGGGCGTCCAGGTACACACCGGCTCACTCCTTGGCGGCCGCTTATCGGGGCCTGGAGCCTGGGGCTCGCTCGGGCCACTTCGGAGGTGGGGTGCCCCCGGCCTCTCGGCCTGGGGCTCGGTCACTCAGGCACAGCTGGCTGCCGGCGGAGCTCACGGGCGCGTCACTGCAACCCCCCCTGGCTTCTGCTCCGCGGCTGCTGAGTGAGCCCTCATCTCTTTCCCTCTTTCTTTCTCCCCTTCTTTCCCCCAGTCAAGTCTGTCCCGTATTCAGTAAGTGAAAATAAAATAAACAATAAAAGATGAATCAAATGGACCATTACGGCAAGGCTGGGATGGTCAGTTTGGTAAAGTAAATCCGTTGGGCATCTTTCTTTGCCTTTAGACAACAATTCTGATGCAAAAGAGCCAAACGGGACAGGCAAAAAAAGAAAAAAAAAAAAGAATGTTGTCACTTCCTAGCCAATAGTCTATTCTAGACTTACAAGCTCCATTTGGTTTAACCTCCTAAGACCCAAACTCTTCCACGGCAGCATTTTTAATTTCTCTTTGATATTTGGGCACATTGGGGCCCGATGAATGTAAAAACAAAGAATTACCAGATTTTTTTTTAACCTTATTTTTATTTTTAAGAAAAATAAGAGCCATATATGAGGATATTCATTTAAAATTTTGATAGAACAGTAGCAGTATAATGTACTCGTAAGTGGATATCAGGCCCATGTAGAGCAAAATTGAGTATTTTGGTCTAAATAACCCAAAATATGATGTCCACATATGTGGACGACAGGTCCTAGGAGGTTAAACCAGGAAAAGTTCTTAAATCCTGGATTTCTTACTCTCCAAATATCTGTCAAATTGTTGTTTATCAAAAAATCTATAATTAGGTTATTTTTTTGTGGTCTACCTGTCCTTGAGGGCCATCTATCTGTCCATTCATCAGGAGTCGTATTCCAATCACCACCCATTAAAATGTATTCCGTAGAGCAGGGGTCAGCAACCTTTAACACCCAAAGAGCCATTTGGATGCGATTTCCACGCAAAAGAAAACACTGGGAGCCGCAAATACTTTTTGACATCTAAAATGAAGATAACACTGTATATATTGTTTTTTTTACCTTTATGCTTTGTGTGAACAACTAAGGTGTGTTGCTTAAATCCATGAAGTGCTACAGAGAAAATTGCATTTTATTTATGTAATGAACACATTTTGAACTCCTAAAGAAATATAACAAAAGGAAAGACACGCAGCTGAACTAAAAGGATCCAGCAAACAAAAACTGTTGTGAGCCGCCACCCTTTTATTGCCTTTGGGCTTTTGGAGCCTTGACCTGACTTTTAAAAAATAATTGGAAAAAAGATATATATATAAAAAAAACTATAAAAAATGAAAAATAGATATTTGCAGAATTCTGCCTAAATATGTATTTTACCTGGTTAATATGTGTGGCGGCACCGCGATCACGCCTCGCCGCCTTAACGTCTGTGCCATCTATGCTGTTGTGTTGGTGTGTGTTGGGCTGTGAGCTTTAACACTGTCTGTATGTGTACAGCAACCGTGTGTGAAAAGTGGTCAATAAAGAGATGCTGAAAAGCGTGTTCATGCAAACACCGTCGGGTCTGCTGTGATATGTTTACAACGGGACTTCTGCTCCTGAACCTCTGCGCACAGCGTCTGCAAATCGGAGTTGTACGAAGTCACATTCATCTTTACGCAGGACTGTAAGCTGTCGTCTGTGAGGCGTGAGCGCTGTTTGTTTTTAACATAGTTCACGGTGGAGAACAGCTGCTGACATAATGTGGATCCGAAGATCCATAATTGACCTACCTGGGGTTGAAAGTCTCGATAAATGCACGGCGTTTTGGCGGGTAGACCGGCTTCTGCCAGTGTGATGCTTATTTTGAGCGTTCAAAAACTAATAGAATATAATTTTATATTTATATTTCAATATCACAGTAATCTTCCAATTTAGAACTACAAGTTAAAAAAGAACTAACATAAATAAAATACACTTCAGCTAATTACTTAAAAAAATAATTTATTTTCCCAAACCACGCGGAGCCGCACTAAAAGGTCTAAGGAGCGGCTCCGGAGCCGCAGGTTGCCGACCCCTGCCGTAGGGTATCGACCTTTAAGTTCAAAAATATTCAAAGTTATATCTTCTAACATAATTTTATTATGGCTTTCATTATTATATCCATAAATGTTGACTAAAATGAAAAACAAACTTTCAACTCTCATTACAGCAATCAACCAATGACCATTCAAGTCAGTCCGTTGTATTACAAGATCCCCAGGAAAGTTATTGAATAAAATCGCTACACCCCCCGACCTCGTTGAGCCATGGCTGAACAGGATTTTGCTACCCCATTGGTTTGACCAAAAAGATACATCACTATCAGATAAATGAGTCTCTTGTAGAAAAATACAGTTTGATTTTTTACCTCTGTAGTACAAAAATAAGGCTTTTCTTTTAACAGATTCTCTTAAACCCCTAACATTTAAAGAACCAAAACAAATGTTAACATTCAACATGAACTATAGACAGAATATCACTCACCACGTGAAAAGAACGAAAAAGAGAAAAGTACTAAATGCTGAGCTCCTCAGACCGCGAACAAGTTTCCACTATTTCAGTTTTTGTCATTTTTAGTTCTCCTGTCTTTCCTCAACTTTGCGTCCATCAATGAAGGCATGTGGACCACGAAAGTAGGCCCGTTTACCCGCACGTCTTGCTTCCTCCACCAGAGGCCATAGGCGCTGTCGATCTTGTATGTCCTCCTGCAGCAACATCTCTGTGAAGCTGATGCCTTCTTGCTTGCAGGTTGAAGAGTCTTTGGTGCGCCTCCACAATTCTTCTTTAATTCGCCTCTGTGTGAATAGAATAATGATGTTTCTGTTTCTGCCATCAACTCGTTTCCCTAAGTGATGGACAATATCAACGGCCTCTTCTAAGTTCGAGTCAGGGGCAATCTTCTGGAGCGTTTGCAAAACCTTCACTCTAATGTTTTCATCTTTGTCTTCCTTCACCCCTTTCAGCTTTAAGCACCACCTCATTCGGTAGCGCTCTTGTTCTTTCACTCTTCTTTTCAAGTCTTCATTTTCTTTAAGCAGCTGTTCATTCGCATTTACCAGTTTAACAACTTTCAGTTTGCAATCGACTATGCAGCATTAAACTCTACAGCCTTAATCAAGCTGGCAACCATAGCTGCACTTTGTCTGTTTTGTTCCTTGATATCTTCCAGTTGGACTTCAAATTTCTTCTTCCCAGAATGGCTTCAAAAATAGTTTTATTGGAGATATCATCTTCCTTCTCTGAAGATTTTGTTCTCTTCTCCTCTGGCGGTTGTTTTGATGGAGTTGGCGGCGCCAAGTCTGCTCCCCGTTCTCGCTTGTTTAGGCCCACGTTAGCAGCTTCAGTGCTAGCATAGCCATGGTCACTGACTTTAGCATGCAAAGACGTCTTAACATTGGGGTTTGACGGCACAAATGGCAGCTTTGCATTCTTAATAACCTTTTGGGCATCCATAGGTATAATTCGAGTGGAAGGAGAATAAAGTTACTTAGCAAATTTTGCGGTCTTTCGGAGCTCCTGAAAAAACACAACTGTTCAAGCCGCCATCTTGGTGCCCCCCCACCACCACGAAGTGTGCACTGGACCACGCTTGATATTTGGGGAAATCGACCGCGCATTTGGAGTACACTTCGAATTGGGACAGACTTCGTCGCGTCGTGGTGACGTAATAGGTCTCAAAATGCGTACTCCAAGCGTGCGGTCTCTGAATTGGGACACAGTCATTGGCCGTGTCCCAATTCAGGGGAAGGATGCTTAAAATGCCATATTTGGATGCAATGACGTCACAGCGATGCGACGAGGGCTGTCCGAATTCGAAGAGCACTCGAAATGTGGAGACAAATGCGTCCTACTTTTCCCCAAATTTTAAGGATGGGTCCGATGTATCCTTCGTGTCCTACTATATCCCAGGATTCATTGCGGGTCATAGAGGAGATTTGTTTCTGATAACGATGCAGGAGAGGAAAACACTTTCAAATGTAAGTATATGAACATCTGGTTGTACAAAAGTTAAATTGTTATAGCGGTCGTGTTGTTAAGCTTTGGGCATCTGCATAGACATGTTTCTTTTATTGAAAATAACCGTAAACCAGCTTGTATCGCGGGTCCCGCGGTTTTTCATGTAATGCCGCTTACATACAGCTAATTTAGATTTTTTGAATTGGTGACATGTTGTGGGGAACAAAGACCAAACGGCTTAATTTATTAAAACGAGGAGAAAACGATCACCTCTTTACTGGGGTGAAGAATTGGGCCGCTACGGCGTGGAGGTACAAGAATAAATCAATGTACACATCATATTCATATGAGTGCGGTCCTATTAACCCTCATGCTGTACAGCAGCGGTCCCCAACCTTTTTGCGCCACAGGCCGGTTTATGTCAGACACGGAGCCTTTAAGGTGTCGTGGATAAATACAACCACATAAAATGATCCGACCAAGACAAAAACTGTGGTATTTTGTAAATATACTAATAAACGTGAATGTACTGAGTAATTGTGTAACTTTATTAGCAGCGTCCTCCTGAAAATGCGCCAACATTGAGAGTAACGTCCTCCTCTCTGCCGCTTAATGTTCTCTGGTCGCTATGGTAACGTGTAAATATTTCTTTCAAAATAAGACGCACAACTACAACAAGGGAAAGACCCAGGGAAACCGAGTTAACGATAATAACCCTGAAAACCATAAATTTGACTCTCGTGGCCCGGTACCAAACGACTCACGGACCGCTGCTGTGCAGAACCTGTGATGTCCAGACGGCGTTCCTCTGCTGTGAAAACTTTTGGGTTTAGGGATTAACATGGTTGCCATGGTTTCCTTTCTTGTCTTATTTGTTGTGTGTGATCAGGACAATTCTGGAGAAGATGGGCCTGCAGGGGAAAGTCACCCGCTTGCAGGCCAGAAGACATGAGATAAGTTCAAAAAATACAAAGTACGTCTGTGTGTTATCAAGAAGATGATTCTTAAGAACACAAGTTAATAAATGTGCAATTACTAAGAGTTGTTGTGGTGTTTTTATTTGCCTGCTGTCATCTTTGATTTCCTCTGCCTTTAGGATTGCAAGTATCCAGGCTCAGGAGAGGGGGTCAGTGGAAGCCCACTGCTGTGCTTGGCCCTGGTTTGCCGTCATGGATGAGGGCAAACCCACTAAGCCTCCTGTCCTAATGTCCTCTCTCCCTGAGGACACTCCAGGGCCAAGCACAGCAGTGTGTGACCAAAACGACAGTGATGACGAAGCGGCTCAGCCACCTACGACAGGGAGGAAGAGGAGAAGAGATGATGAGCTGCTGGACCTCATCAGAGAGGACATGAGGCAGCAAAGAGAGGCTGAGGAGAGGAGAGCAGGGGGAGGATGGACCGACTGTTTCACTTCTAGAAAGATCAGTTCCCAAATTACTTATGTACTGAGAAATGCATTTATTTGAATATATTTGTTACATTGTTATATGTGTTGCATTAGTTTAAAGGTTTTATGTTATTAATAAATTGATTCAAACAAACAGTAATTGTCACTGACCTTAATTTGATTTACAGGCATATTTAACATGTATGAACATAACTTTGAACAATATTACATGGATATTTATTTGATAGCAATAAATAAATAACAATAACAATTAAACAAGAATATTTCAAATGCACAGTGTGTAAACATGAAAAAACAATATTTAGAGTTGTTCACACAGGATTAAGCTGAGTGACCTGATCCTGGACCGTTTCTTTTACAACTGTAATAGATTACAGGAAGTCTCTGGCAGTGTTGCTGAATCTGCCCGAGCAAGATCAGACATGGATGGGGTGCTGCAACTGAGACCTGCGGTTTGTCTTTTCTGGTCAGCGAGTGGAGAATCACACAGGGTGGTCTGCAAAGAGCTTTAGGATGCTTCCTCCCACTCACCACCAAGATGTTTTCAGAAATATGCAAGCAGGAGATGGTGGAGGCTATATTATTAGTATAATACTTGTAACTCTGTAGCAGGCAACAGTTTGATAAAGTGCTATGTAAAAAAACAAACAAACAAAAGATTAGATTCTATACGTTCCAAAGATATTTAGTTTATATATGTTATATGATACAGTACATGTGTAAGAATGACCGATGTTGTGCCAAAAAAAGATTTCCGGTTTTTGCCCTAAACTGATTGCTCGTATTTAACCTGCTATGAATAACTTGTTGGTCTATAATATGTGAAACATGTCAAATGTTTCCCTCATTAATGATATCAGGTCACTTTGAGCCACCAGCAACATTCCTGTAACAGGTAGAAGCTGCAATCAGTTTTTGGCAGTGACTTTTATCCTTTATTTATCCAGTTCACAAACAATCTTGTTGACATTACAAATTTATTTTTTAAGAGTAATCTGGCCAAGAGGACAGCAGACAGCGCAACACATATATCAATTGTACCTACATTATAACCAGAGTTATAAACTCCACACAGAAAGACTCCGGCCTGATGGTGGAATTGAACTCAGGACCTTCTTGCTGTGGGGCAACAGTGCTAACCACCGTGCCACCGTGCTGCCCTATTTGCCAACATACATAAAGATATTACACACAGAAACATTGGAAATCAGTTTTGGCAGGGGAACACTTTTTGGCGCAACACTGGCAATAATTCAATTATCGTGTAATTAGCTGAGTAATTCCTAAATGCGTGTAGATTAAAGGAAATTATTTTACCCGGATATGATTGTCTCTGATGAGCCTAAGGTACAAAACGTGCGGGCGACGACGATAAGGTTTTTCTAGCTCCTCGAGAATTAAAATTGTCCAAACAACTGAGCGACATTTCTGGGTCCACTTTAAAGTTTTCGCGCTGTGGCGCTAGCGACAGAAAAACACGCAAGTAAGGGCGGAGTTGAAGGCTAGGAGGCTGTCCACAGCCCGTCTGTTATGTTGGATACTCATTGTTTGTTCAATAAAGTTTCTATGGAGAAAAAAAGGGGGCTGTCCACAGCCGATCACGTCCTGCCTACCCATCTGTCTAAGGACACTGCCTTGTGACGTAGGTAGGTAGTGTACAGTCAACAGTCAACCATGCTGCTGGCGCACACACACACACATATACACACACACATATACACACACACACAGGTGCACACACACAGGTGCACACACACACACAGCAGGCTGACATTAAGGATCTTTCCAAATGTAAGTTTACAGTTTTTTCTGAATGCTTAAACCCTAACTGTGATTCTTACAGCACAATTTCTAAAACTATTAATATTTATAGCAAAACCACTCACTGAGTGTGCAAAACTAAAAGCACAAACACTGCTTTGCACTCAGTTTGCCATTTTGTAACACACACTTTGCAAACCTGTAGCTACAATCCTCTGCACAGCACACTTTTTGATGTAGACAAAATTTTGTGGCCAGATCCAGAGAGACGACACGATGTAGACTGATTTATTTTTTTTCCTCAGTGAAATTACTATTTTGTTTTGACTTGTGTTTGTTTTGATGTGTATAAATAAACACCAGTACTTGAAGTTTGGATCCGTCTATGTTTATGGACCTATGACAAAAGTATGAGCTCAAACTGACATGGCCTACCTTGTGCACAGAGAAAGCAAAAGCCAGATGTGTTTTGTATTCATATCATCAGTGTGTAGTTGGTGCATTGTGTGCTTATTAATGTGATGGCTTGTGTTAACTGTTGGATACCAAAATACCATTTTTACAAAGGTGTGGAGAGTTAAGCAGGGTTATTCACTTTTACAAGAAAACTACAATGTTTTGCTGATTGGGTGAAGAGTTTTCTTATTTGTGTGTAGAGTTTTGCAAAACTAGCCAACAGTTACAAAAATGTGCTCAAGCCATCAGAAAAAACTGTAAACATTTGTGTGTTAAAATTCGTGTTTTTCATGAAGGCAGCACGCTCGCTGTGTTGTAGTGCCGCTGTTTGTCCAGCAGAGGTCACTGGAGCTCTTGGTTTCAGTGCCGTCCGTGGATAACAACCAGTGACGCTGCGGCCGAAGTATGACCGTCCCGAGACACAGCTGAGCTGCCAATCACACAGTTTCCGTCCAACAGCCTGTTTCGTCCGAGTTTCTGCAGCGCTTCTTTCCTTTTCAATAACGTGGCTCTCGGCTGCAGACCGGGAGCTGACCGGTGGTCTGTCCGACAGACTCGTCCGCGGACACTGCCTCTCTCAGCACCGTATGTATGAACAAAGGACCGCAGTAACGATGAAGTCCAAAGTGTTGGAGTGTTGTAGCATCTCCTGCTGTCTGTCGGTATGTTGCACGTTAAACTTTCCCAGCAGGCTTTGGGTGCGGTACCTACGATGTGTGAACAGAGTCTGCTTGGCTTACTGTGTTAAGTGTAATTCCACCTTAAGTGCAAAACACGGCACTCAAAATCTGTCTCTTTCCGTGTGTGTGGACAAGAGAAGAGAGCCTGTAATAGAACAGGCTTTGAAATATTTTATATTTTGATATACAGGGTGTGTTGTAGTAAATTATCAGGGTTCTATAATATGTGTGACAAATGACGGTGTTATTCTAGGAGTTCAGCAAAGTCTCCAAAATAAAAGGCAAAGGTAATCAGTCACGCGCTAATCATTAAAAAGCTTTGAGTTTAAGTGTAAATGATGTTTATTTTAATCAAATGTGTTTCACACACACGTCTGCAATTTGATTTCAAAGGAAAAAACATGCAGTGACCTGACCTGATGGTCCCGCTGCACCAGTGTGTTTTCCTGTCTTTAGACATTAAAGACGAGCTGTCACAGATATTTGGGCCGGCTCCAGGAGATTTAGACATCTGGCAAATTCAGCCATTAGGATGTGTTAATAACACTGAAAAGCCTGCATGTGTGTGGATTAAGTTCACTTTCTAATCTGACGACACAAGTCAACAAACTGTCATGATAGCAGGGAGAAGATGAGGTGAGAGGCTGCTTTACGTTTGCCTCCCTCGTAGAAGGAGACTGTTCATTAATGTGTGTGATTAGTGCAGGAGTGGGTGTACGTGGACCTGCTCTGCAGCCGGCTGCTGACTCTGTGTCAGAGCCGCCTGGAGCTGTACAGTACATGTACATACATGTGGCACGTATGAGTAGATGTTTCCAGCGCCTGTAGGTGGTTAGAATATCCTGCTGCCCTCATAAACAACTTGAAACGTTGGTGAAAACATAATCCTGTCGTTTATCCAGCTTTAAACAGGGAATGCGTGTTTCTTCCTGGAAGCAGTTTCCTGCTCGTAACAGCAGAGTGAGCAGAGTGTGTCTGTAACACTGTAAAAACATGAACATCCAATAATAACAACAATATCTCCTATTGTGACGACTCACATTCATTTATAAAAAATAAAATAAAATTAGACACTAACATTAACCGGTGTTAAAGGTCCTTAAAGGGATTTTGAAAATAATTTTTCTCTTTAGTGAAAAAAAGAGACTATTTGACATTTTGAGCCTTTTTTATTTTAATTTATTATTGTTATTTATTATTTATTTATTAATTTATTTTATTTTAATTTTATTTTAACAGTAAATCAGTGATACGATTATTACACCAAAACTATAAAAATCAACAGAGTAAAATTTCAGGCTTTAGTAGATTTTACAGTATATTTACAGCTTCTATTCTATTGTGTCGTATTTTGACCTTGTTGTATTTGTTCCTTATTGTTTTCAGTGCTTTCCAGTCATCGATCAGGGATTTCTCAGAGTATCAGGGTGGGGCTAACGTGCTGCGTGTCCTGGTGTAACAGAGATAAAAATGGAGCACCGTGGACATCTGAGAACCATAAAGCAAAAGGCTCCACGTCTGTTAAAGAAAATGCCAAAACACAAATCAGCAAATAATTTGCAGAGTCAGACAAAATCCAACCAGGTTTCTGCACACATAATACTTTCAATAGAAAAGACACAGAATTACTAGAACCAAAATATAACAAATATTTAAATCCAGGTTTTTCGGTCTATTTTAGCGTCATGTCACATGTCGTGTACAGAGTCCACGGACAGCAGACGGGAATATTAGCACTCAGAATATTTACACATGCTGTTTATTGAAGTTTAACTTCATTTATGAAATTACAGCTAGTTATCATCGATGTTTATAAACAACAACTGCTTATTTCTAATTCCCAAAGAATAAACGTGTTAATCAACTGTTCACATTTACAAAGTGTGTGAGAAGCAGATGTAACCAGTCCAGGTTCATCCAGGATGGACAGAGCCGTGCTGGGATGGTGTTAGAAACACTGCATCTGTATAAATATGAAGGTTAATTCAAGGTGGCCGAACAAATATGAACAAAAGACTGACGATGGTGCTTAAAATGGGACGTGGCCTCATGTGGACTTTAGATATATTAGTGAGAGCTGAAATACATTTTTTGGACACATTTTGCTGCTTTTATTTTTATTTTATTTTTCACAGCCTTTCTCTCATGTTCAGGCTGCAGGAGCTCACAGCGTCGGGTAGGGGAGGGTCCTGTTGCATTAAGAGATTTGATTGGGTACAGCGTCTGTAATGAAAATGAAGGAATGGGCTGCTGTCAGTGCTCGCAGGGCTGCTGCACAGCCTGTAACAAAAGCCTTAACCATTATATCAACAAAGAAATAAAAGTGGATTCATCGGCGCACAAGCGCAGCCCTGTGTGCTTGACAGGTGCTGTGTGGAGCTGGTCTCCATACCTGCAAAGCTCAGGGCCCTCAGGCTGCAGCAGGTGGAAGAGGCTGCACAGGGGTTTGAGATTCTCTATTAATAACATGTATGATGGGAACAGGAAACAAACATTGAGAACGCCCAAATCATTGAAAGGGGCTGAGAAGTTAAAATCACATTAGTGTAAATTCATAAATGTCCTGAATTTAGTGGTGATGGATTTCCTCTGAAATGACTGAAAACCATGAAACCATTAACAAACTGTTTAATTTTCCAATAATAATACTCAATTTTCACTTTTATTTATATGGCACAAATTCACAACAGCAGCAAAGTCATGATGGTTTATTTGCAGGGTAAATTGTCCGTAATATTAGAGACATAACCGCAATAATCAGTGTGCGCTGGAGTTTGGAAACACAGGCCTAAATTATGATTTTGAAAGAAGTATATTAAAATATATTCTTTATAAAGTCAATTCAAAGAATTAAAATGCTCGAGCGCTTTGTGACATGGTTGACTGTCAGAATCTAAGAATGATAATGAAAACTGAAGGTGGAGCTTTGGTTGCACATTTGAGAAACCCGGCTGAGCCTGTTCCAGTTGATTTCTTTGGTAACATACTGAAGCGACTTATTAAAACCCTTTTCATACTGCTTCTGTATCACACGTGTTGGTTAAGAGAAAACTTCTGTTAGGAGCTCTGTTTCCACACAAAGCGTGACTCGTAACTGATCTGAGAGCAGTGAAAGCAGAGCCAGTGGGAGCCTGTCTAGCATGCTAATCGTCCATCAGTCTCCTGTCAAAGACCAGAAGTTTTTCCACAATGTGAATGTGCAAACAGCCAGAGAAAGCTCCTGGCCCCTCAGCTTGACAAGCTCAAGCCTTTGTTAATGGGAGACAAATATGCCCATAAAATGGAGACGGCTACAGTTTCCAATGGGATCCAAGACAAACATGCTTTCAGCGACCGTAGGTGGCCACAAGGTGGCAACGATGTAAAGCATGGCTGCAAACAGACAAGAAGCTTTGACAGAATGTTGTTTGACATGAAAGGAGAGAGATTTCTTTCACTTTGATACAGTTTGATTGATGTCTGTTTTTAGATTTCACTAGACCAGCACTGGTTGCCTTGCTTGTCCTGATGGAACAGCACTGCTTTTATCAGATCCTGGCTCATGGTGGGACAGCCATCTACTGCAACCGGCCAGGGATAAGGAGAGGAGAGCAAAGGGACAAGAGACACGCGTGTGGGAAAGAGTCGGAGTTTAATAATTATATAGAAGGTTTTTAGCCTCAAAAACAGAGGTTCAGTTTTATTTACATTGCACCAAAACAACAGCTGCCTCATCGTGCTCTAAAGTTAAGATTGTACAATAATACAGAGAAAACTCCAACATTTAGACAGCCCCAGTATGAGCACTTTGGTGGTGGTGGTCAGAAGATATGATGGGACTCATCAGCTGATTAACTAAGTAATTGTTGCATCTCTAAATGATATATGTGTTTTTAATTAAAGTATATATTTTTATTTTATTTTAGTAGAAATAAATTTTCTACTTTTATGGATACATTTAATGTGAATGGCGTGATGCTTGTATGGGACCCTGTCCCTGGATCCTCTGTTGCACCAAGCACCTGCATGTCCTTCACTACAAGAACCTCCTCTATGATCTTCCTCTTTTCCTCCTGCCTGGCAGCTCCATCTCCATCATCCTTTGTCCAGTGTATCCTCTCTCACTCGTCTGCACGTGTCCAGAGGATTTGAACCTCTATCATTTCTAATCCTGTCCATGCTGCTCGCTCCCAACGACGGTCTGAGCATCTTCAGCTCGACCTTCTGTCCTGTTGTCAGTGCCACCGTCTCCGAAGCATACCTCATAGCAGGTCTCGATATGCTGCTATCACAAATCATCCCGACACTCACTGCACGTCTCTTGCTGTTCCTCTAGATGCTTGACTCCAGGAACGTAAACTTTTCCACCGTCACCAGCTCTGTTCCTCACCTTTGCACCTGCCCCCTCTCGTTCACACACGAGTCCTGTTTTCATTCTTCTAATCCCCCCCCCCCCCCCCCAAAAAAAGAGTGTTATAGTTAAAAAAGAAAGAAAAGACTCAGACTGAGCTCAGTTGGCGAGGAACTGTGAGGTGTTGTTTTTGGAGATGGAGGCTCTGTGAATCCAGATCCGGTTGAAGACACGAGGGTGGCATCAGTACTCTTCCCTGCTGTACAGCCTGTGATCCACACTGTGAGCCTACAGCTGAGGTGGGGAAGGTGGCCTGCTTCTTCAGATGTGGTGGAGAGTACCAGAGAGACTGGAGAATATATCCCAGCTTCCAGGTTACTATTTACAGTAACAGTAACTATATCTAAACTGTAGCAGTTGGATCTGTTGGCACTCATTGATCCATACGTGGAGTTCATTAGAGCAAAGACACGACACAATAAGCTGCAGGAACTGGAGCAGTTAAAGGCAGCGACAGGACTTCATGGTCTCAGTGATGTGAGATGGAAGCTGAGATGTAATATCTGTGCTAATTAAGACTGCTGATGCACAGGTAAGCCCAAATCAAGCGATCGTGGCTCAAGAGTTGGGAGGTCGCCTTGTAATCGGAAGGTTGCCGGTTCGAGCCCCGGCTCGGACAGTCTCGGTCGTTGTGTCCTTGGGCAAGACACTTCACCCGTTGCCTACTGGTGGTGGTCAGAGGGCCCGGTGGCGCCAGTGTCCGGCAGCCTCGCCTCTGTCAGTGCGCCCCAGGGTGGCTGTGGCTACAATGTAGCTCCATCACCAGTGTGTGATTGTGTGTGTGAATGGGTGGATGACTGGATATGTAAAGCGCTTTGGGGTCCTTAGGGACTAGTAAGGCGCTATATAAATACAGGCCATTTACCATTCTCTCATGTGGAACAGCACTTTGGTTTTTTTCTCCACACAGTTGTGATTTGGCATTTAAGCTGCTTCACTGTAATATTATAATTATGGTAATACACTAAACGTAACAGTGTGAAATAGTTTTATTGAGAGGCAAAATATTCAGTCAGACATGACATTGCTGTGTTTGGAAATGCAGCTGTAAATCTGATTTGAAGAGCCCAGTAATAAACTCCAAATAAATGCTGAAATATGATTTTCTCAGCAGGATCTTCAGCGTTCACAGCAGGTCAGAGAAAAGTGCACGAGCAGCACAGCGACATAGGAGAAGCCTGTAGCTGTAGTGTTCTGGTACGAACGAAAGTGTCGAGACGAAACATGAAGACGGGCGTCATGTACAGATGCTGGTGAACCAACAGAATTACTGTTTACACAACTATCAGCACGAGCATACATCTTCATACCATGTTGTTGTGTTTGATGAGTGAAGGACGACCCAAATGTGGACGCAGAGAGGAAGCTGGAGGTAAACAAAAGCTAATCCAACCGGAAACACATTCAACACTAACTAAACTCAACCAGCGCCAGGGAACAAAGACTAGGGAACTAAACAGCACTCTGACAAACACAACAGGGACGACTGAGACAATGCATGCAGCAGGGTGAAGGGGGAAACACAGCGGGAGCCAATCAGGAGTAACAAGGAAAGGAAATGAACACGACATGCACGAGACAGGAGAGTGAAACAGGAAGTGGATACTGAGACACAGGAAACACAGAGACCCGCACACGGGGAAAAAACACATGAGGAAGAACCAGAATATAAACAGGCCCAAATAAATGCTAAAGAAAATGAACTCATGTCCATGTTACACCCAGGAAATGACAACATGCAAAAAACCCTGGGACCCTAGCACACACTGCTCTGTGTGTTTGAGCATTCTTTATATCCAATGAGCAATTTATAAATGCCAATTTTAGAAAGGAGCAAAACATTTCGAACAGTTTGGGAGGAAGCCTGAGCCCCCAGGGGAACCCCGGAGCTACGAGGAGAACACACAAACCTCGAACAGAGCCAACAGTACCACAGCTGCCCCAGTCCCACCAGTAAGTGGACTGGTTCTTTATCTAACATCACACTCTGTGAACACATGAAGAATACGTGTGGCTCTTTAAGAAACAGTGGGAGGTCTCCGCGAAGCACACTAACATAGTTATCTGTGTCTTTTCTCACAAATGGAATAAATATGAGCGTCTGTTTTCTGCGTTCCCTGTGAGCATGCTTTATGATCAAATAAGCTCGCATGCAAACGTTGGTGAAGCTACTATTTGTATGTGAACCTGTGTTATTAAAATCAACAGCTTTCCCCTAAAAGGGAGAGAAACATCATCGTCAGCACTGCTAACAGGCTAACAGGCTAACATGCTATTTATGAAATGATTTGAATTACCACCTCGTAACATTCTCTGTTATATAAATGAAAGTTAAAATAATTTATTAATGAAAAAGTGTGATTTGAACTCATTTGAGTTTTACTCCTCCCCACATTTCCCTTATTTGGAATGGCTGAAGAGTCTGGCACTGGCATAGAGATCACCACCAGTCTCAAAGTTTCCAACCAACACTGGCTGTAGCTCAGGAGGTGGAGCAGGTCGTCTCACGGGAAGGTCTCTCTGATGGATCTGTCGTGGTGTGAGTGTTAGAGTGAATGAGGAGAGAGCCCAGAAAAGGTTCTCTAAGAATCTGTGTGTTTACAAAACCAGCCTCCATTCACTTCAACCAGTTGGTTTTAATCCCGCCACCAACGTCCCAGTTAAAGAGACTGGAGTCATTGTTTTGGACAGAAAAATGATGTCAGATGTGTTTTTTAAGGAAATGTCACAGATCCTATTTTGTCTTTCAGTTTGGAGTGTGTGCAAGCTTTTTAATCTCTTAACACTCATCAGGCTCAACCCTGGCCCAGCACCAACCCCCAGCTCTGGATCAAACCACAGTTCCCAGGAACAAAGTTACCGACTCTTCTGGATAAGTGCATGTACATATCGAAGCAATCAGTTATAGCTGTGATAGCTGGCAGTTGGTCAAGTTACTTGAAAAAAGTAATCAGTAACTAATTACGGATTACTTCCCCCAAAAAGTAATCCTGTTACTTTACAGATGACTTATTTTCAAAAGTAATTAGTTACTTAGTTACTTTTTAAAAACACGATTTACAACCTGAAGAGGTGATAAAGCGATAGATCTTTCAGCCAATTCTACTTTTTCTACATAATCCATCATACAAAATGTAATCAAATGGAAAAGTCTCTTTTTAAAACTTGTTTTATTAGTTTTAATCTTTTAACTTTATGCATCAAGCAAAAATGTAATTATCTGCATCATTCTCTGACTGGAAGAAATTAGTTTAACATTTAAACCTATTTTCTGCACATTCCAGCTCATAAAATAAAATATTTTTTGTGTTTACACTCAGTCTTTCAAATAGATGCGAGTAAAACACAGCAGAAAATAAATAAAGTCAAAGACTCAGCGGTGCTGTTGCTCTATTTTCACCTGTAAAGCAGGAGTGGGGCAGGCGGAGGTTTGCCCTGGTGCAGGTGTGCCACGGTCAGTGGAAGGATACGGCAGCTTCTCTGTGAATGTCACATTCCAGCGGCAGCGTATTTGGTGCTTGCTCGGAAGTTTAGGGTTTTTTTCTCTGTAAAAAGAAGTTTTCTTCCCACGCACAACAGACACTAATGTTTTTGTCACTTTTTACGGAATCAAACTCAAAACGCTGCACGCTCATACTCTCTCTGCACTCGATATATGATCCATTGTTGATCTGCACACAGCTGTTGCCATGAACGTCGCACTCGCTTACGTCACTGTCATGAGACATTCTCACAAAAAAAATCACGGTTTTAGTAAGCGGCGTGCTTATGGGAATGTAACAGTAACCTTTTTTGCAATAGTAATCCCTTACTTTACTCATTACTCGAAAAAGTAATCGGATTACAGTAACGCATTACTTGTAACGCGTTACTGCCCATCTCTGGTTGGCAGCTTGCCTCTCGGTGGTCCCGTGTAGCAAACATAATTATTGTAACACACAAAAACACTCCGAATAAAACCAAATGTTAAATAAAAACCCTCTCTGAGACGGTCTGTGATGTGCTGCATGCGTCTTGTTTAATAGGATTTTAGCACAGGCTGGTGACACTGTAAACTTGGCTCCTTTTAGTTTTGACCTTAAGCAGATATGTGCCGACTTCAGCGTAAAGACAAACGATTCTTCATGAACATCCTGTGTGAGCAGACTTTGAGCTTCGCTTAAAGGTGGCAGAATGACAGTCTGACAGATGCCCTGTTTACACTAGCACCCTATATGCACTGATACACATGCATTTCCTTAACAGGCAGAAGACACAGTTGCTAATGGACCCCTGTCAGGTGACTGCTTTAGCAAAGACCAAGGAGATAGTTGCCATGGAAACAGGCATAAATTAAAGCCCTTAAACAGCAGGCGGGTGTCCATGTCCTTTATGTTCTACATGCTTCCTTCCTAAAAGGTACCAAATTTACGACGGCCTAACAGAGGAAGTAACTTTTCAAGCAACATTTGACGTTTTGGCTCAGATGGTGTATAAAGATGCCAAGTTTGACAAATGGAGAAACAGCCAGAGGAGACCTTCGCAGAGGTCTCAAACACGGCACTCAGCTCTCTGCCACTCTTCATCTTGATAAACCCAGCGAGAGCTCGAGAGCTCTTTAAAAAGACGACCGACGGAGTAGGAAGTTTAGAGCGCTGTGTAAATAGCCCTCATTATCAGTCGCTGCCGTAAAGGGGCAAATAGGATTTTTCTTTGGTGTGTTAACAACAGCTGCTGGCGTCAATGATCTGTCGTTTTGTGGCATCTGAATGTGACCGCTCGGACTTTAATCACGTTTGCTTCTTTACCTGCAAACTTTGTGTAGCTGCCAGCTGAAAACAGAGAAACTGTTGTGCACGCGTGTTTGAGATTACTTTGGTTTTCTTTGGGTGTTTATTCATAAATGCATGCATATCGTGGCAAATCAAACAAACTGCAAAGTCTTTACAAAATGGCTTTTTTCCCTCGCGTATGCAGACCTGTGTCCTCTTTTTAACTGTTCATCTTTCCATCTGTCCAAAGGACAGAGGCTACCTGCTGAGGCTGCTTCGGAGGAACGGCAGGCACACGTGCAGTCTGTGCAAACCTGCTCGTCAGTTTAACATTTAAACGGTTCAGTGAAAACAAAGCTGTCCTTATTTGGTCCTCGCTGCTCTGTCTCTAGTCTCTCAGCCTCCTGCTTTATCCTGTCAATAATTAGCAGTGTTTTACCACCAAAACATCTTACAGACATTACATTTCCCGTTTTATTATCCAGCTATATATTTGGAATAATAACGGGTGACATCTTCTGCTTTTCCTGGCCACATAAAACATGATGACTTTTTCTAATAGCCGGTGCAGAATGTCTTCCGAATAGCAGCGGCCCCTCATCGGCTCCTCTGCTTTGTTCGGCAGATCTGACTTGTCCTGGCAGTGAATAAGCTTGCCCTCGGGAACAGCAGAGTGTCCTCCTGAGAAGGAGAAAACAGCCTTGGATGGCTGCCCTCAGTCTTTCACACGGGCACGTCGCAGTGATCCCGAACTGAAGGCAGCAGAACAAGACACTGCATCTATTCAGCAGGGAGCCAGGCTTTTGATTTGGTTCATGGGGATCATTTCTAACTGCAGACAAGCATTAACACTGAGTGGGTCGTCATCTTTGACTTGATCAACCAATGATAGGGGAGCAGCAGTGCTCTGGGTTTAAAATGAGCTGAAGTAAAAAGGGTCTCTGTGCCACCAGCGCCTGGCTGAATCAAAATGTTGTCTTTTATTCCAAACCCATTAGCAACCTCCCGACACACGCTATAATAAAAATACACATTTATTTTGGTCAAAATGGGATGAAAACAGCACTTCAAAGCTCTTGGAGATTGAAGTAGCAATTTGGATGTTTCATTTTTTTCCTCTCTTTCAGTGCATTGATGTGGTTTTGGTCATGAGGAGACCGATTCACAAAGCCTAGGATTGTCCATTGAGAAAGATGATTCTTTAATGAAGAGATATCATTTCTTCTATTAATGTACAGACTTGTATGACTGTGCTCGTTGTGTGCATGTGTAGGATTCAGCCAGATGCCAGTCAAAAGAGGCTGAAAGTAGGCTAATGGAAGTTGGGCTGCTAGACTCTCATTATGTGCTCATTTCAGCACAAGCTAAAAGAAAAATGTAGAACTTTCTTCTCAAAAGGGCTGCTGCACTTTCACTGGTATAGACTCTGAAATAATCACATCAAACGAAGGATACAGGAGCCGGGCATGGACGGTCGGCGTTACTGCGCACATATCACACAGAGTTATTACATGAGTGTGTAGTGCACACATGGACGAGCGTTTCAACATTAAAAGCATGGTTGCAGTAGGTTACACGTTCCATTATAATGCAGCCGTACCTGACGGACAGCATCAGCCTTTGCAGCCTTTGACGGTGTGTCAGCGCTGCCTGGGGCGGGGCCTCATTGCACCGGCCAAGAAACTGCATGCAGCGCTTCTCACACATGGGAAAGGTCTCTGTTATTTCAGTGGTTTTCTTCTTAAAGTAAAATCATAGAAACGAGAAACAAACCCACCCTTTCATGTTGGATGTCTTGTGTTGGCATCCACAATACCTGCTCACAGAGGCCAGTCTGAACACATTCCAAACACTGCTCACTTTGCTGGGAATCATTCATCTACTGAAATCAATCTTCAATGATAAGACTGATCGATAACGTCAAGTGGTTAGCACTGTTGCCTCATGACAAGACAGTTCCTGCTTTCACCTCATTGGCTGACACTTTCTGTGCATGTTGTCACGCTACCTGCACGGGTTTCCTTCCACAGCACAAAGACACCTGAGGCTAATGGACACAAGTGTATAACAAGTAAGCCTAAATGTGCAGTCAAAAGCTCTTTGAGTAGCTAGTAAAGTCCTGAATGCCAGTCAGTTTATTTGGATCATCTGTCCAGGTAGGTCAGCACAGACAAACACGAGCTGGTCAACGAACGTAACAAATCTGCTGTAGTGTTATTTGAATAATGTCTGTAAAAGTTGAACAAACTGAATATTCTCCTCTAAGATTTAAAAATGTTTCCACTTTCAGAGAATCGTTGCAGGTGGAACCTTTGCCGAGTTCGTTTTTTTGTTTAAATAAATGATGCGAGCACAAAAAAGCTTCGCTCTGTAGAAAAATCTGAAAACAACTAGCCTGCAGCCTAGTGTCAGCCTGCTGTCAGTCTGTACTGACAGAGGGTTTGTGAATGATGGAAACTCTGGACTCTGCACTGGTGTTTTCACTGGTTACAGTTTAGCAGCCCTCCTCAGCTCTATGCTATGCTACTTTTTTCAATGCTTCCTTTAGATATACCTAAAGTATGACTTTGCATTTTACATGTGTGGTTTAAGCATGAGAAATGTCCAAACCCTGAGTGCATGGTGCATGGTGCTGCACACTGATAGTGCGTACCTTTGAGTCCTGGTGTACAGCAGTCATCTTAACAGCAACAGGGCGATGTTAGCGTATGTAGCTTCAGGTCCCAGTGGGTCTCATTCAACACTTGTTTGTGGCACCGTAGCACCTGGAGACCAGCGCTCTGGTGTCTGACATGCTGTTGCCCATGGCTGCTTTCCAGTTCAGCGTCAGTCAGGGATCAGCAGCTGTGTAAAACAGGCCCACGCGACCTTAAACTTTAATGCCGACACAAAGACTACCGAGATCTGGTTCACCCCCCATCCTGATGTGCTGTGGGACCACCTCATCAGTGGCAGCAATCAGAATCGCAGACACGCTTGCTGATGATGTGTCGGTAGATCCCGTCTTTATCAAAGAGACACGGCAGTGAGCACAGGAGACTCACTGTCCAATGTTGCAACAAGCAGGTTACAGAACAAGAGAGCTGCAGTCTGAAAACACACAGCGACGGCGCCCTGCTTCTAGCTTCTGCCTGACTTCCTCCGCCACACCGCAGGCACTCTGCGAGCAGCACGCAGTTAATTATTGAGCACCTGAAGAGCTGCGCAGCTCTCAGCCTGCTGCTTGTTTAAAATAGCGCCCGCACACTTTGTGTGTAGCATACTGTTTACACCAAATTACATACGATGCTCCCTTTATGTCACTCTGGAGAGCAGGAGCAGCAGCTTCTATTAGACTTGAGTCATCTTAATAACAGCATTTATCAGCATCATCATTTCTAAACCTTGATTGAGATTCAGATTAAATATCTCAAATCTCTTTTCTCAGATTTTCCTCTGTGTGCCAGATATGGAGGACGTGGCTTCAGCACAGAGTGACAGAGTTTGGGTCGACTGTTAAGTGCGAGTTCAGTCATGCAGAGAACATCACCTGTCACATGCTTGCATATCCTGAATATGACACATTATGTCCTTTAGTCTTTAGGATGAAGAAAGAGCTCAAACTTTCATCTGATTTGGGGTCATTTAGAAAATATAGATTTACTATGATGCCAGTGTTTGAGCTAAGAAACATTTTTTTCTATAATAAGGAACTTTTTTTTTATTTTTAGTAGATCTCAGCCAAGCTTTGCATTTTGTGAATGAACGACACAAAATACGTGTTTGACTTTTCCAGAAGTGCAGATTAAAACAGAAACACGTCACAGTTTCTCTCTTTTTCTAAGTTAGAATATTTCTTTGGCTGGCTGGTTGTCATGGTTATGGAATAAAATAACAAAAAACTAAAGATAAAAAAGCACATTTTAGTATTTCTACATCATCGAGGCTTCACTCACATTCTAGTGAACTGTATTCCATGTACGCTTTAATATGATAAATTATCCTGGGTTACAGAAATGCACTCAAACTGTCAAATTAATTAAATGAGAATGAACAAAGTTGGGAACTTTACTACTAGAAATACAACTCCTACTATTACTAGTGATAATAATGAATATGCAGACATGTTAATTTAAGCTACAGTCACTGGTTCGTTTGCTGTAATGTGTTGATCTTATTTGCAAAACGTCCAGGACACACACCTGCCCCTGAATGCAACCCGGAGTGCTGCAGAGTGTCTGCAGAGCCAAAATGAAGTCTTCTGATGAACGATCGTTTCCATCGCTGTACTTTGTGCCTGCTGTTGCTGCTGATGCGCTCAGTGTTGCACTCCAGTTAGCAGGCTAAGCTCGTCACAACAAAAGGAACTTTTGTGAATGTTGTGGTAATATTGTAGTATTTCCTGCCTTTGTGACCTTTTGTGTAGTGTTTCTGTTTAATTAATGCACTTCAGTGTTTTTGTTTTCAGGCTCATCTGTGTACAAACATGTGTGTGTCTCAGAGGGTGGTGTTGTCTGACTGGTGCTTTAACTGGATATGACACCCAGTCTGTTCCAATCAGTGTTGTGTGGAGCAGCTCTTCTGAGAAATGAGTGGATGGCTTTAAAAACACGGTGATTCTGTCCTGTTATTGGACTTTATTTCATATACATACATGTTTGTGCATCTGTGTGCGTTCTCTCTCTGTAGCGTCTCTGTGTGAACATTAGGAACGATCACATGGAGCATGCAGAAGCCACAAGGAAAGAGGATCTTTAATGTTGCATTTAGAGTAAATCAGGCAGGCAGAGAAACAGGCAGATGCTCCCCTGTGACCTGAATGGGGAGTCACAGGAGAATACCCACATGAGCTGCTCTCCGCTAAATGCACTCTCACATTAATATTTTAAAACCACCCATAATGCTGCTGGAGGGAAAAAAAGAGGATAAATCCAGGAGGAGGAGGAGGAGGAGGAGGAGGAGGAGGAGACATACATCAATTTGCCCAAGGTTCTCACTGCAGGAACTTGAAACAGAGGGATATTTAGCCATTAGATGAAATACTCCATTGTGCCGACTTCTCAGGCACATATAAACCATCGCTGCACCGCCACAGCTCATCGAACAATAGAACTCAGCATAAAAGCTCCAATCCAAACATCCTGCCTCGTCTTCGTATGATAGCACTAATTCATTCTGACAACATAGCTATATAATTTAAATAATGTTTTCTTGGGATCACTCTGTAAGCAGTGGCAGCCAGTCCAGGCACAGCACTGCTGGATGATCATGTCAGCTGCAGCGGCACAAAATCCCCCTAACATTTGGTTTATGCAAGAAACTGGACATGAGTCTGTCTGCTTAGAGGGAACGTCCCTGCCAATCAGAGCAAAGCTGTCCTGAAAAATGACCTTTAACATACAAACAAACACTTCTGATGGGAGTGGCCTCTGCTGCAGTGATGACGCCTCAGAGGCAAACAAAGTGAATCAGACGTGATGAAGAACGCTCTTTATGTCCAAACGAAGGAGTATATCCAGTCAGCAGTGGAAACATGAAAACTCAGTGGGTCACATTTAATGATCCCAGTTTGACATGATGATGTAAATACTGTAGATAAACAAATGTATCTAATAATGAAACAATATTTCTCCTGTAGCAGGAAAATGTTCATTTTGACTGTTTGTCTTTTGACTGAATGCATTTCGATGTTATTTTAGCAATGAGAGCTGAAAAGCTGCGTGTGCTGACGTTACCGGGAGCAGACAATAAACCAACTCAGCTCTTTGTGTTAAAGAGGTTTTACGTAATGGCGTGCATATTCCTGCAAATACCCAATGATTATTATTATTTTCCATTCTGAGTAAAAATACACACCGATGTTTTTCCCATATACCTGCGTCTGAATGCATGTAAGGTGATATATTAATCCTAGCAATAACTGCCAAAGCTCAGCAGAACATGTGCTGGGCTGATCACGCAGAGAGCACGCAGGAGTGCTGGCCCTCCATCCATCACCTTCCTGCACAGTTACTTTTACACATGTTTCATGTGAAATTCATTAGCATATCATTGACGGTGACCGTAATTGTTTAATGAGTCGTTAATAACTCACACAGTAATTAGCATCAGTGGCATAATTATGTGTAGTGGGGGCAGCATTTTGTTTGGAATAATTATCGCTATTGACAGCCTTTTCCACAAACAAGCAGGGCCCTGAGAGGCTGTGTACACAAACAGCACACTGCATGCAAACAGCAACACGACTAAACACAAAGAGCATTTTTAAAAACACAGCCAACCCCGGCCATAGTCAGTTCAGAACAAATACTGAGACGATCAGGCCACACCCACTGGCTGGGTTCGGGTCAACGTGAGCACATTTTTGCTGAAAGTGCAGATTTGCAGCGTCAGATAAGAGACCAACTCTGGTTGAGTCAATCAAACGTGGCGTCTGTCACTGTGGGCTGAAAATGCCTGCACACAAATATCCACCGAGCAGGTGGGATATGAATCGACGCATTTCATTTTAAACTTTAATACCTGTCCGTACATTTGAAGCTAACAGCAGTTTGTGGGCCTGGGAAGCTTCGTGGATACACCGAAGGTAGCGGCGAATAAATCCAACGGAAGCTTGGTGCAGCTTTATCCAGAGCTCTGAAAGCTCTGTGTCCCCCATGAATGTGAAATTTATTGACCGCCTACAAAAACTTTTCTTTGGGAAATAAAAAGGACATTTAGGCCCTACTGTAAACAGATGAATACAAACACCAGGATGTTGGCTGAGCAGACAAAGACATTGGAAACATTCTATAAAACCCACAGCACTTCAGCTTTTCTGTCTGCTATCTGCCTCCTCTCCTCTGAAACACAATTATGTGACCATTGGCAAACACTAGTGCCAAACACAGCCATTTTTCCTCCTTGCCACCAGATGGTTCCATTGAGAATAGATGCACGGCCACTGTTTGTCTTCTACTTAGAGCCGGGGTCGTAATGGAGTCGCTAATGATTGTAAAACACCTGCTCTGAACATAAAACAAACAAAACGCCAGCCCGGGCCAAGAGCTAAATACCTATGTGATCAGGTTGAAAAGGTGCTGGGCTCGCACTCGGCTCGTACTTATCCAGGGACACAAACCCTCAGCAGATGTCCCACCTATAGAGGTAAGAGGCAGTAACCTCATCCACAAAAAGCAGTCGCACACACATCCTCACAGTCAGTCTCCATAATAGCTAATTGGCTGTTTGCTCAATGGAGAGAAAGGCTTGTTTCCACAAAGGGGAGCCGTCTGTGATAGTCTGCGGGCTCTTCACATGTCAGGCTCTGGTTTCATGTGGTTTCAAGGTTATCAGTGCCCCAAAGTTGCTGCACAATGGAAATGTTTGTACAGTGGCACGACAAGCTCGACACACGTGGCGTGAGCGAGCACAACATTCAACAACAAGCGAAACACTGATGTTTATTCATGTTCTTTGCAATAATAATAGGTTAATGTGTTCTGATGTACATATCAGTTTGCTCAGAAAGACTTGCAGTTTGATTTGTTACATACGTGTTTGGTCGAGTCAGCTGCAGATTGGAAACTCTGCAAAAATAAGATTATATTTCGATAACAATATGTGTGTCATTTCCATATTTAATTAAAGCGCAGAAGAACAAATCTGCTTGCTGAGGCAGCCAGGACACCAGTGCTCAGTTTTGCCTGAAGGCCAGCGGCCTGGCTGCTGCCCAGGGTGCAGGGATGAGGCTAGGCAGGTACTGAAGAATAGCAACAGCCTGCTGCTCGGCTCTGAAAACCCTGCAACATCACGGTATGGTTAGAAAAAAAGATGGCCCGCCAGGTTCACTGGAAAATCGTTAGTTTTAAAGATTAAGTCCGCCGGGCCTCCGAGCTGCTGAAACACACAGAAAAAACATCAGCAACATGCGCAGTATGAGAACAGGCCAACCATATATGTTATACCAGCGCATTTATAATCAGAGCTGCAACGTATTGCATATGTTGGAACTTGTATGTATTTTATTATTTCATGTAGTTTAGTCCCTGTTCTTACTGCCCATCGTTTCCTCTGGATTAAGGATTCAGATTCAAATATTCACATCTCATATTTCAGGGTGTGTTAACTCTGAAGACTGGATGAAATCGAACAGCCCAGAGAGATCGGAAGCAGAAGCAAACAAAATGCACTGTGAAGACACAAAAACCCAAATACATACTGTTACAGTAACCATCAATATCTCAGTTTTAATAAAAGCTACTGAGGGAAATCACACATCACTGCTACTGTTCATCTTTATGGACCTAAGTTTTGTCTTATGGTTAAAAGAAATCCACAATTTTTCATTATTGAAGTGTAGCTCAGCACACACAAGGATGAAAAAAATAAACGATGTTCTCTTTTTGTTTTTTAATAGCTTGAACCACAACTTTTGTATTAATTTACAATATTTTTGGTCTGAAGGAGGAGAATAGATACATATATATTACAGAGCTTCAGGATGTTGAATAAAAAAAGAAAACTGATTGGTTCTCAAACATCACCTTTTTCTAACCTTTTGCTGTAATGGAGATTATTGCAGCGAGGTGAAAAACGTATTTGCCCCTTGTTTGATTTCTTCGTTTTTTAAATAATATTTGTCAAACTGACATGAAACATATTTGCATGTAAATGTGACAAATTTTAATGTTAGATTAATATTAATTACAACAAAATTCAGGTTTTATATGGGGATTTCTAAAATAAACAGCTATGCAGCGTGGTAAATGAAACCCTCTCTTGAAGCTAATAACTGGTTGTGTCAGCCTCGGCAGCTTGAACAGATTTTAGAAAACTGACAGGAAGAATTTTGGCCCACTCTGTTCTGCAGAAGACTTTCAAGCATGAACGACCTGTTTAAGGTCAAAAAGCATCTCAGTAGGATTCAGTCCTGACTTCAACAGATCATTGTCCTGCTACGTAACCCAAGTACACTTGAGTCAGTACAGTGTCAGGGCGTGAACTGCTCAACCCACAGCGAAACATGAAGTAGACTCATAAGCACAGTCCAGGGTCATTAATCGTCAGATTTGAGCTAGGTGGCTAATATGCATGAGAGCGGGCTAATGATGTCTTTCCTGTGATTATTTTCATGTTGGTTTGAAATAAAATCTCTTCCTCTGCTGTTACTGCAGCTTCTGCATGCATGTCCTCTTCACACTTTGGAGAGGCAAAGCATGAAATGGACACAGTGGACTGGCATGTCTGTTACATGCATGGCTGTGCTATCCGGGTGGATGGCCTTCAGTTCTCTGGTGGAGAGCAGCTTCACAGTGCCATCAATTACAGCAAGTCATCCAGGTCTTCAAGTAGCAAAGCAGCGCTGGACCATCACGCTGGACCATCACGCTGGACCGTCACCCTGGACCATCACTACCACTGGCATCAAGTCTACGGGATATTTTTAGGTTTTGGGGATTATTTCGATGTTTTTGGCAAATGTGAGACGAGCCTTTGTGTTGTTTAACTGAGGTGAGTGAGGCCTGCAGTTCTTTAGATATTCTTTAACAAACTGGGTCAATTACTTTTCACATAGAGCCAGATTGGATAGATTTCCTTTAATAAATAATATCGTTAGTTGAAACCTAGCATCTTTGTCTAATATTGAAATAATTTGATGATCAGGAAGAGGTCACTATACGTTTTGGCAAAAATTTTCATTGTCACTACTCGATCACCAAAACTATGAAGTAGATGGAGACGATGAAGAGAAACAACCAGTATATGAAACACATTTATTTCCAGTTCACAAAGCCTGCCGTTTAGTGTTAATCAGGCTTACGTATACAGCACCGGCACAACAACAGGCAGCTCCACCTGCTTTCTCTTGTACAGCCTGCATGAATAAAAATAACCATGCAGGCTAACAGGCTGCAGATCTGAATGTGGTCGTAGTGTGCACGAGCTCGCCTTTCCTTCTGGGCTTCAACATCTTAATCACGTCTGCCGGGCCCCGCCTCTTTGTATTACCAGCTGAAAGTGATGGACATCTTTTCTCTAGATGCCTGACCTCTAGTAATCCTGTTTCACACACCAGCTCCCTGCTGAAGCAAACACAATGGCACGAGCTCAGCCTCCTCCCAGTCGATACTCCGACAGACTTGATCGAGCAAATTAGTATCCTTTGGTAAGGGCATGACCAAAGACCTTTTCAACAGCCAACCAAAATCAATAAAAACCAGCGAACAACATGTTTCTTTCTTTGTGTCCTTTTACTTCCCTTCTAAGCCACTGAGTGTGACTTCTGTCCAGGGTTCAAGACCCTGTGAAAGTGCCTTTATTACTGGTTGGGGATCAAAGGTTAAAACGGTTGCTGGTCAGTGTGTAATCAAGATTTCACCCTTTTTGTTACAAAACACATAACTGTAAAAATCAGGGTTTCTATTCTCTTTTGTGCAGCGAACGTGTAAGAACTTGTAATCGTTTTCTAAGAAATGTTCTTTTCTGATCAGAATAAATTTGTTTGACATTTCTATTTTTAAGAAATGTAACGTTCACTTTCATTTTAGCGCCCGCAGATCACACAGTGAGTGGTTGTGTATTTATGGATTTCATTCACGTAAGTGTGTATTTTATGTAGATTGTGCTTTTATATCTTTAAAAATATTTTTGCTTTTATTAAGGTTAATATGGTGTGTGTTTTTTTAAACTATGGAGATTACTATTAAAATAAATATTCTTTTATTCTGTAATAAATTAGTTTAGAAGTGGTGTATTTTTTATATTTCATTATTTCTTTAAAACACACACACACACACACACACACACACAGAATTGTAATAAATTGTAATAATCTCCTCCCTAAATAATCTTTCCCACATGAATTATCATTGTTATTATTGGAAATTATTTAAATAATTATTTCCCAGTTTACTTGGATCATGTCATGTCACACCTGTGCTGCTACATAACAGAATTTTATTTCAAAATACAAATTTAACTGAAATAACAAGAGAAAAGAAAAAACGTAAAAACATCGAGTGTTCATGAATATCTCTGTTTATGCTGGAAAAGAACAAAAATATCATGATAACAGTTCAGTCAGCATGCAGTTAGTATAATTTTAACAGATTTGTGTCGATCTTTAGACATTTTTCAGATAAAACCTGACATCACACTCTAAGCATTTCCCAAAGCTCTCATACGATGGATCGTTATTTAAAATGAAACAGGTTGAACTCGTTATCCAGTGGACAACATTTCCAAACAGCAACACTGGTTGGTTGATACTGTATAATGATTATAACACACAATAAAACAGGTGTACAGCTGAAAGGATTTCTGTGATGAACTATATTATATTTCACGACTGACCATCATTATCTGTGCAGCAAGTCCATCTGAAGACAACATTGTTGTGCACGTTGGAGTGGCCTGAATCAGAACCACTTTTAGTGAATGAAACAGGATTTTAGATACAGGAAATAAATATGAAAATAAATGAGTTCAGATGAAATGCCCGTGGCTCGTTTAAAGACCACGGCATGAAAACAAAGCAAGCCGTTCGTCTGGTTTAGTCAAAGCAGACAAATGTAGAGACGAACAGGTTAAACAGGTCACAGCTCCTCAGAAACAAAGACAGTGCGGTGATGTGACTTTAGTCCACGGCAGCACAGATATCTGATGTAGCGTCACACTGCTGCCTGCACATTAATCCCCGGCTGCCTTCCTCTGCTCTGTGTGGGCCAATCCATTTTCACCCAACTTTTAATGGACAAATGTAACCCAGCATAAATTAGCCGTGCCTCATGCGATTTTTTTAAATAATAAATTCTGCTTATTATCACCATTTTCCTTGGCATTGATGTATCCCTCTGTTATTGTAAGTAACATTAATTACATCGAGCCTATGTGGCAAACACAACCTTTTCCACATTACCATCCAGCTATAATTGGTACATTTTTTAAGTGTAGTGCATGCATAATTTCACTGACTGTGGTAAACAGCACTCAGCTAGAGGAGCCACAGCTGTTAGCGCAGACATGCTTCAGTCTTAATACTCTGAGCCAGCGCGTCTTTTTATGTTTAGGACGACAGAATGAGACAGCTAAGAAAAAAGGACGGCGGGACGGTTCAGCCCAAATATTTTTATTGTTGTGGCACAAAGAGTTGCCATAATATCATCAAACGTATTGATGTAACCTGAAATACAGTAATTTTGTTTCCACGGCGTAATCATCACGAACACTAGAGACCAAAGAACCAGCACTGTGAATGCTAACAGAGCTGATTTACTGTGATATGTAGATTACTTCATGCCTGTTTACAGCGAGGCTGCTGTACAGTCGCACTCAGTTAAATACAAAGACTAAAACACAAATAAAAACATTGTGTGTTTGGACACACAGGTAAATGGTTTGATAGACACGGACGGTGAGAAGAAGTTTTGGTTGGGGATAAAACAACCTGTGCAAACTGGAACAAGTTTACAGAACTAATGATGGTTTCAGGGGGACCATTTACACGCACTTTGGGACCCCTGACATATTTATGACACCCAGACCCTCCCCTCCTGCTGTGCACCAGGGGAGCGGCAGGAGTCCTTCGGGACTCCCAGTTGTCAATATTCAATAATCCCCAGCAGGAGTCCACAGAGGGCTGTGAGGCAGATGTTAGGATACTAACATTAGGTCACTAAGTCTGTCCGCTGCTGAGCATCAGCCCTTTAAATAGGCAACGAGTGCTAAGAGGACGTCGGTGTCCCGTCCACTGAGGGTGTCCACGAGTGTGTCCACGAGTGTGTGTTCACTCTGCCTTCATCTTATTAGACTGACTGTTCTGGGTCTACATGCAGCTACAAATACAGAGAAGCTGCTGTGGTCACTCATATTGAGTTAATTTTGGGTCAACTTCATCTATTACTGCCCTCTTAGATCAATAAGCTAATAATGAGCAACTGTGACTGATGACTTTTTGCCATCTTTGTCTGAGGTGCTGGGAGTGAATATTGACTCGAGCACTCGAGCCTAAAGTATAGAACAGTGTGAGGTTCAGGTGGTCACTGAGAGGATGCATCATCAGGTCATTCTTTATTACGCAGATCTTTACCTCCATATTTAAATTCACATTGTAGAGCATCACTGAAAGCACAACAACCTGAGCCAGAAACATGAGGCCCACAGCAGCAGGACACTGGGCCTGAATCCTGTCAACCGAAGTCAGGAAACTGAAGTTACAATCCACAGAAAAGCGGATAAATGTGGGCTGGTAGGAAAAATGGGATTTGTCCTGAGAGGCAACACTGCGCATGAGAGCATGGAGCCATCCTGCTTTTAATCATGTGGTGCTTTCTTTCTTCATAAGTTACTGAACCTCTTGAATGTCTCACGTGTCACGTAGATTTACCTGATGAACACAGTTCGATTCCTGATCACTGCTCTGGGCTCTGCTGCATCATTGGCAAAGCTCCTTGGTTGGAAGAATAACACTTTCTTTAAAGTGGGAGGCTGCAGAATAAAACCATCCATCTGTTGTCTGAACCATTTCTAATCTCCAAATGTCATTTAGAAATGTAAGAATACAGAATCATTACGTTCACACAGTGTAATCCTGTTTTCACCTTCATATGTTTCACAGAAAACCAGGAGAAAAACTGTTTGTTTTTCTTATATTATGTTACATAAACATGACTTTTATATGTTGGCTTAAATAAATATTTGTTCTTCATTATAGCATAACATGTTCAGATGGAAACTATTATTATTAATATTATTATTATTATTATTATTATTATTATTATTATTATTATTATTATTATTGTTGTTGTTGTTTTTGTTGTTGTTGATGATGATGATGTCGTCATTGTCATAACTTATTTATTTATGGATCAGGATTCAGTCATTACTCTGTTAATGGAAAAGGTAAGGAAAAAGGAAAAGGATTCCTGGAAAGTGTGAATTTGAATGCCTATAAATTACTGTCAATAACTCCTAAAAAAATACAAAAATAAAAATAAGGAAGCACTTCCATCACACATTGGACCTGGAAGCACAGATTTATTCATTGACATATTGTCTGAGAGCCAAACGATACAGGGAAATATAAAATTGCTCAGGTGTTCCCGTCATTTGTTGAACAGTGTAAATTTCACCTGTGCACAGCGTGATCTTAAACCAATCAGATGTAACCTGTTACCAGTTCTATTCCAGCACTGTACAGACGCAGCGTTGCACTCGGCCGATTCCTCGATGTATAGATTTGCATCTGGGTGAGAATTTGTGAAGATAAACAGCGGCGTTGAGTGCTCAGCTGTTGTCTTGTCACAAATATAAACGACACCTTTACTTCTGTGGAGCCAGCCTCTGTGAAGCTGTCTGTGCTGATAAATAATCAATACTGTTGATGCTTCTCACAGGAGGTTGCCTATAGAGCAACCACTATCTGTTTGTAGACAGCTGTGCTGGTAGTGTTCATGCAAGTATTGGCCTGAAGTAAACAGACTTTCAAAGCTACCTCTGTAAAACTGCATGATAATGACCTTCATGCAAACCTCTGTCTCATAATGATCCGGGTTGTGTTTACAGCAAGTTTGTCCTCTGCAGCCCCGACAGCTTCACCCACCACACACATAATCTCCTTATCGGCTTCTTGTGTGCCACAGCTTCTTCACCAACCTGGATGTGCAAGGTGGAACCACTCAGGAAGCTGCAAGGTTAGAATAGAATAGAATAGAATAGAATAGAATAGAACTTTTTAAGGTCCCCTCAAAGAAATGATGGCTCCTGCAGCACACCACCAGTTCACCTTAAATACAAATAAGAAAAAATACCAAGCAGGTACAAATATTAAGAATAAAATATCAGCAGCAATAGAATTTAACAGATAATAATTAAAGTGTGCGTTTACATAAAGTTTGCCCGCCTTTGGTGTTTCTGTCCAATCAGGGATGGAATAAATATCTGAGCCGTTTCAGCACAAATTGAACTCTAAAAAAAACAACGATTAATTATTCAATATGAACAGTCAAATCTCCTTTAAAAAGGCCGTTGTATAAGACCAGCAGAATTACCTTTGCCTCACACGTCACACAGTTAAGGCTGTCAGCTACTGTATTTGGCAAATGTCAAACTCCTATTGTTTGTTAGCACCACGGTTAATCATGAGCCGGGTGAACAGCATTGTCCTGCCATTGGAGGCTGTAGAATAAGACCAGCATTATCTCTGATTAAGCTACTGAGTTCATGATAAATTATAGAAGACTGTCCCCGGTCAGATCATGAGCTAAAATCAATTCCCTGTCGTGTCCACAAGCAGAAGCTGAGAGCAGAAAATAAAAAGAGACAGAACCAGAAGAACGCCCCTCTGGAGGCTTCTCAAACCCATTCTCTGAACTGGTCTTGTCCTTTAAGAGGGTCAAGAGTGGTGAAGAGACACTTTCCTTTCTGAATGAAGGCAGTCAGACTAACACAGAGCAGCTCTCCAGGGAGCTTGGGGGGAGAATCAAAGAGATCCTGGATTTATGAGCAGTCTCAAAAATCCCTTCTGCAACAGGTCTGCAGCGGGAGACGTGTTCGTTTCACAGAGCTTGTTATGTTTTTTCTTCCTGAGAAATTTGAAAATATGCGTTGAAAGAAAAAGATTTGGATGTCAAAGTCTTTGCTCAGTAATGTTAACAGTGATGCCAGGACGGGGCTCCAGCCTGCAGTGGGTCTATAATTAAAACTCTTGAGTGGGAATGTACAAAATCAGGTGGTGACCTTGGGTCCATTTTCTGCACGGCAGTGTGCAGTGCCAGTGAATGGCTGGACACAGCAGGGCTTGCAGGCACCTGGCTGGACGGCCCGGGCGCTCCACAATGCTGTCTGGGGCGGGGGGTGGGGGGTAATTATCACAAGGTATTCTCTAAAAAGACAGATGGGGATGAGGTCCCACCCCACCCCATCATTTACAACGGAACCCCATTCAGTGACATACTTAATCCACCCACTGGTTAGCTCTTTCAGAGACTGCTGTTGTTGTGCTTGTTCCTTTATGCTAATTCAGGTTCACCCCACACCTCCCTTACAAGTAGGGAGAGGCAAAGAGAGAGGGAAAGTGAGAAACACATCAGTGCCTCAAGGGACTCAAAGAGCATTATTCATTTTCAAATTGTTTCCACCACAGCAAGTACAGTAACATTTGTGCCTCCCCTCCTCTTGTTTCTGTCTTTCTGCCGCCCAGATTGCCGCTCGGCACTTTGAGGGAGACTTGTGGAGAAAAGGCTTAGCAACAGTGAGAGGAAAATGGAGGGGGAAGGGCAAGAGATCTACACGGAGACAAGGAGGGAGGCCTTTATAGACAAGGTCAAGTCAGGGTTCAGAGTTCGTGGTGGCACCAGCTGAGGTTTTTTCTTTTTCCTTTTTTCGATGGTTGGTGGGGGGTGAGGGGTTGGGTTTAAGGGGGAACCTGTTATTTTGTCAGCGTATATCTGTTTCTTTTCCAGCTGGACTTCCCCGCCGACCCACCCTGCCACTCACCCACGCTACACCAGTCTAGTTAACCAGTAGCCCCCCCAGTTTAGAGTCCCCAGAGAATACATAATCAGATCCGCCCTCTTTTCATAGTCACAGGCTCTGCTCATGGCAGACTATCTTCTCTCCACATTCAGAGTTTCAATATGTTAAATATAAGACAAAACCCTGGATCAAAGCCTGGTTGTAATGATTCATTCTATACAAACGTATAAAAATCTGTCAGTTTTGATCAGTAAATCTATTATGTCTAAACATCTATACATATTTAACATTTGAACAAAGGGGTCCTCTTTTATTTTGTCTTATTTTCATCACATTTCTACAAAATTGGATGTACAGCATGGAGGTACAGATCGTACATGCCTGGTTATCGATACTGAATCAACCTTTTTTAAAGTATGAGCATAATGTTTGCTTTCTGCAGGTCACCTACTAATGAAAAGGTTGGTGGTTCGACTCCCGTCTCATCCAGGCTACATGCCACATATCCTTGGCATAGATGCTCTCTGATGCATCCATCGTGTGTGAATGTTAGATAGAAAGAACATGGGTGAATGAGGCATGTTGTGTAAAGGTCTTTGAGTGCTCATGTAGAGTAGAGAAGCGCTACATAAGAACCCGTCCATTTCCAGATAAAGAGCGACGGTTTTCAGTATGAGGGGGTAAGCGTGGCTCGTCTGCCAAGCAGAAGGTTTCATTTAGTTCTGAGGTTCTAGCCTGCATGCTGAAGTGGGCAAGACAATGAACCCCAAATTGGCCCACTGAGTGTGTGATCGAGTGACTGTGAGGATGAACAAAGACTCTGATATGCTACATCCACTGTGCCTTTAGTGACATTTTGGTTAAATTCTAACTGTATTTATGCAAACATGAAGTAAATTCTAATGAACTGAAAATCTAACTGCTCTGACGTTTTTCTTTCACGTTGTCATTTTGAGGTCAAAAAGGATCTACAGCAGTGTCGTATCTGTAAAACACGGTTGAGGCTCTTTCATGGATTCGGGCTGCAGTTGATGGAATTTTGAATGAATTTTGAAGTGCTGTTAATACAGTCAGCCTTTGAAGGGCAACTGATGCAACAGCATCATCTCTGAAATTCAAGAAACGTGGAGAACTTCAAGTTGTCATGAAGAATACAGTGGTCAAATACTGTCTTTGAGTCTTATTATAAATATTTATAGGAAAAAAATTACAAGAAGGATTTGGAGTAAATAAAAATGAGAGCACACACATAGATTACTGCTGCAGTCAAGAAGCCTGAGCACCTTTCATATAGAATAATTCAGCAACCTTTTCTTGAGCCGGGCTCCTGTATTCTGTTAATGAATATTTTATTGTTTTCCAAGAGCTGTTCCAAAATTGAGCCGTAAATGAACATCTATAGGCAGTGTTGCTCTTGACTAGCATTGTATTGTCTGCCAAGTCACTGAGTGCCTCCAAAAAAGACTTTTATATGAAAATCAGAGAGCTTGGGATGAAAGGTAGAAACACAACAATATCCTGCAAATTTAGTCCTTTGTCTGAGAGGGATTAATCCATTAGGGAAATTTATGGAAATGCAGCTGATTTTACTTTGTTGAACTTTCATTGATGTGGCAATATTGCTTTAAAACCTGGACCGAAGTATGTGATTTTTATTGGAATTAAGGTGAGCAAAGGCAGTTATACATTTGAATAGATCATTTTATGTTTATACAAAGTAGCAAACCTTTTTAAGGCAGCTTGCCATGGTCGTGTAACACAGGTCACTCCAAAGATGATCTGCTGCCAGCAGCTACTACTGTACACATGAAAATGTGTGTAGCCATGATATCAGCACACTCACTCTGAAAATGCAACACCACTTTCATTAGCTGTAATAAGCCCTTTGTAACATCACCTTAGTGGTCTCACCTTGAAAATCTGCAATGATGCTTTTCTCTTCACCCCTCCTTTTTATTTTGTAAAGAAAAAAAGTTTGTGGGAAGTTCTGTGGTGCTATGGGAAACACTGTCCTGCTGTCGTCAGGGTTAGCAGCACTGTTAGCCACTGAGGATTTAGCATAGGCTGCAGCAATGCTTGGGTGCGACTTGAGATAAAATCCACTCCAATTCCACAAGCCAAGTCTTTGTTAAAACACATTATACTGTAATGATTCACTGAAGGAAATCAGAACAACCCCAGGTTTCTCTTCAGCTCCGTAGCCAGGCTGACAAACCGTCAGAGCTCTGTTGAGCCAACCATCCCTTTAACATTAACTAGTAATGACTTCATGAACTTCTTCACAAATAAAATTTTAACCATTAGAGAAAAAATGACTCATAAGTCCTGCCATTAATTAATTCTTCGATCTTAAATATGATCAACCTATCTCTAATAATCAGCTATTAGGGGTGCAACGATATTCGTATCGATATTGAACCGTTCGATACAGTGCTTTCGGTTCGGTACGCATATGTATCGAACAATACAAAATTTGTAATTTATTTTATCAACTTTCCTTCTGAAGATGCTGTCTGTGTTGAGAGCTCAGTGGATCTGCGTTCGACTACTCCGCCTAGGCTGCACTGTTGAGCGCAGATCCACTGAGCGCTCAACACAGACAGCATCGTCAGAAGGAAGAGCGCAGGGCAAGCTAAAAGACAGAAGTTAAGCTCTCCTTGCAACATGGCAAATTGAACCTCCCCCACCCTCATTCAGATCTGGCGTTTGGAATTATTTTGGTTTTCATGTGACGTATGACCCTGAAGGTAAGCGCGTCATGGACTAAAGTAAAACAGTATGTTGGATGTGCCACGCAATGCTCAATTACATTGGTGGGAACTAGTGTGTTAGCGCAGTTAGCTCGTTAACGTGTTGGCCGTCCAGCCCCACGCACGGGGCGATCGGCGGTAGCTCGTTAACAGAGATTTGCCGTGTTGTGGCGCTAATGTCATTTCAGATTAACGCTGACAGCACTAGTGGGAACACAACGAATATGACTGCACATTTACTCCGACATCATCCTAGTGCAAAGACAAGTGGAAGCAGACAAAAACAACAAGCATGCATGCTACAAACTTTACCCGAGTCATTTAGACAGCCGTTAGCACAGGATTCTCCTTATGGGGACCTGATATGTTTAATATGCTGCTGAGAATATAGCCCAGAAGAAGTGTATAGTATAGCTTTTATTTTGGAAAGAGACATTTCTCTGTAATAAACTCTCTTTTCCAAAGATGAGTGATTCCTCAATCAGATACAGGGCTCGCAAAATCGCTAGCCCGAAGTCCCGGGGCTAGAAATTTTTCCAGTCGGGCTACCAAAATCTATCTCTGCCCTGCCCGTCGGGCTATTGTAGGAAGGAAAAATATATGTCAATGCTTTTGCATTCTTTCAGAAATGTAGCTGGGTAATTATGTCATTGGCATCGGTGAGCCACTGTCAATATGTGACATATTGAAATCGCGTTTGAATTTGCGCTTGTTTTTTGCTTTCACTTTGCAATCGTGTGAACTGTGTATAGAGAGCGACAGCACTGATCTGTGAGTGATGATAATTTGTGCACCAATTCCTCTGACATCGTCTTATTAATCGTTAGCTTACTATGCAAACATGACAAGTGAAATCTCCCGCAGCTTAAACATGTGAGAGGTTGATCGCGCAGAGAATCGCTGAGCTTATGTGAGTGTGTGTGTAAAAGCAGCAGGATATATATTTTAGTTCTGCTGAGCCAAATAAGACAGGTCAGGGTGAAGAAGTGACAGCCAAAGAAAAGCTTACCACAAAACGGAGAAGTTATGACAAATCAGACTATAAGGCAAAAAGAAAGTGCAGCTTTATGGTTTCATGGACAAAAGAATTTCTGTGGCTGCAATATGACAAGCAAAATAACCAGGGCTGCACATAAGTAGTCCACAGGTGCGCATTCACTGTCAAAATAAAAAACACGCACAAGGGTTAGGGTTAAATTCAAAAACTGTACTTTTGAGTTAAAATATATATTTATAATTTTAATAAATGACAAATTAAAAAGGCATGAACATTTTTTTTGTATCGAAAAAATATCGAACCGTGACACCAAAGTATCGAACCGAACCGAACCGTGAATTTTGTGTATCGTTGCACCCCTATCAGCTATGTGCCACAGGCCTTCAAGCTGGCTGTGTCATGGTCTGGCTAGGGCAGACCGTATGTTGCAGGGAAGGACTCAAGCGCAGACCGAAATGAGGTATGAATAACAAAACAAGCCGTTTATTAAGGCAAGAAACGAGGGTACAAAATAATAGGGAATCGATGAAAACTAAACAATGACCTAAACTGGGTGAACTAAAACGAAACATACAAAACTCTAAACATAACGAACTGACAGGGATACCTGGAGCCGAGACATGGATGAGCAGTACAACAGACGAATACAACGGACCAGTACAACGGACGACCTGACAAAGAATGACTGAGAACACACAGACTAAATGGACACAGGAGGATAATGAGGGAAGTGGCAACACATGGGGACCCAGCTGACACATGAACATAATTATGTCACAGGGGGAGAGTAACTGAACATGATGAACACAGACACGCCAGACCTCTTCACAATAAAACAGGAAACACAGTGAGATATAGACATGACAACCTGAACTTGACAACATAAGCCACAGACATGAAATACATGAAAATCAGGGGAGACTTAACATAGTGGGAACACGAGGGGTAAAAATTAACTGGAAACAACTAGGCATGATAACGATGAACTTAGGAAACCTGAAGGCTACACAAACTAAACACAAAACGCTGGGTCAGCAGACCCAGGATCATGACAGGCTGTAGTTAAACCTTTACTCAAAAAGCATCTCTAGACCCAACAGTCTTAGCTAATTATAGGCCAATCTCCAACCTTCCTTTCATATCAAACATCCTTGAAAGAGTAGTTGTCAAACAGCTAACAGATCATCTGCAGAGGCTTATTTGAAGAGTTTCAGTCAGGTTTCAGAGCTCATCACAGCACAGAAACAGCTTTAGTGAAGGTTACAAATGATCTTCTTATGGCCTCTGACAGCAGACCAGCATTACATTGGCCTCCAGTTCCACTATGAGGAATCATGGAGTCGTTCTTGACCAGGGAATGTTGTTCAACGCACATATTAAACAAATATGTGGAACTGCTTTCTTCCATTTGTGCAACATCTCTGAAGTTCCAGAAAGACCTTCTGTTTATCAGTAAGAGTCCTGACAGGGACTATCAGTACTGCCTTGTCTTCATCGGCTTCCTGTTAAATCTCGTATCAAATTCAAAATCCTGCTCCTCACATACAAGGTCTTAAATAATCAGGCCCCATCTTATCTTAATGACCTTGTAGTACCATATCATCCTATTAGAGCACTTGGCTCTCGCTCTGCAGGCCTACTTGTTGTTCCTAGAGTATTTAAAAGTAGAATGGGGGGCAGAGCCTTCAGTTTTCAGGCCCCTCTTCTGTGGAACCAGCTCCCAGTCATTAGCAGATTAGCAATCATTCCTTCAGACTGTCGCCAAAGCGTTTGCTCATAGGGGGTCATCTGATTGATGGAGATTTCTCTGAATTATTGTAGGCTCTATACCTTACAACAGGGGTAGGGAACTCCAGACCTCGAGGGCCGGTGTCCTGCAGGTTTTAGATGTGTCCTTGATCCATCACAGCTGATTTAAATGGCTAAATTAGCTCCTCAATATGTCTTGAAGTTCTCCAGAGAACTTGTAATGAACTAATCATTTGATAAACATTTGATAATCATTTGATAAACTAATCATAGGTGTGGTGACCCAGGGTGAGATCTAAAACCTGCAGGCTCTCGAGGACTAATGTTCCCTACCTCTGCCTTACAATATCAAACACATTGATATTGGGAAATATGGTGGCTGTAACTTAGGTGACAGAGCGGGTCACCTACTCATCGGAAGGTTGGTGGCTTGATCCCTCTCTGCTCCAGTGTGCATGCTGGATATCTTTGGGCATGATACTACCCCCAGGTTGCTCTCTGATGCATCCATCAGCGTATGAATGCGTGTGAATGTTAGATAGAAAGAGCGTACAAAACGTGCTTATGTGAATAAGGCAAGTCGTGTAAAGCACTTTGAGTGCTCAGAGTAGAAAGGTTCTATATAAGAACCAGTCTGTTTACATTTATTGACTTTCTGGAAATATGTCTGATTGTAACTCCTATTCTTGTGCTGTAGTAAGATGGGTTAAATCCATGTCAGAGGCAGACAGAGGTGGCCTCTGGCCTACTTTCTGCTCTTGCTCTTGACGAAGGCGGTCGCACTTTTCTCCTCTCCTCCTCCTCTCCCTTAGCTTCCCTGCTTAGCCTCTTGTATCCTCATCTAGTCTTGCGTTTTTTGTGTTACTTTTCCCTGGAACATTCTCTCACAGTCTGTTCTCTAAAACCTAAAAGAGGAATTATGGATTGGATCAACTGGTCCCTAAATGCAATTGACACCCCTTCTCAACGAGAAGTCTGGGCTTGGGTGAGCCTGAGTGCTGAAGATATCTACCTATTCGGAACCATGGTAACAGGGTTCTGATTGGAGCTGGCTTGGCCCTGACTTATTGAAGAATTAAGGAAGCGGAACCAGCTGTTCAAACCCCCACAAGGCTGCCCGCTGGGATTGGAACGATGGGAGAGACGTGAGTTTCTCAAAATGGGCTCATTGAGTGCAGCACGGATAAGATCTTGGAGAGGCTACGGCTGCTGTGAATACTCAGAATAAGATCTCTGGCTGCAGACTGGATGACATCTCGGAAGGGCTCGCTCGGAATAACATCTCTGGGCGCAAATTGGATGACATCTTGGGGAGGCACACTGTCGTGAGTTCTCAGAATTGGCTCCTTGACCACAAGAAATGACAACATCACAAAACGCAAGTATGGCGAAGCTCGCGGCTCTCCAACGGGAGATTGAGAGACCAGTGTTGGACTGTAGAACTACTTTGAAATTCATATGAGCTGTTTGCACTAAAGTAAAAACCACCATCACTTCATGCGGATACCCCTTTGGCACCAGCTGCGGTCTCAAGCCTGGAGCTGAACAACAACACCCTGATAACGACTGTGTTTAGTCTGTTCTTCCCATTCCATGCAAGGCCACCTGGGTTGGCTGGAAGACTGTTTACTTAGCCTGGCAGGGCGAAGGACACTGTCTCAGCTGAACTCTGGACACGCACACACATACATATACACTGATATGCACACACTCATCCCCCCTCCCTTTCCAAATGCCTTCGATGCTTATTCCCTTCCGATGCTCACGGTGGATCAAGGAGACCAGCGCACGCAGGCCCGGATGTGCTGTCTAAATCGGCGGTCTCTCACCCTTTACCCCCCCTGTAGCTTGTCATGTGTTCTTTGGTGTATTAAGAGTTTTTTCATGTGCAGAGGTGTTTTTTTCTGTTCTCAAACTGATCTCCCTGTTGGAGCTCAGTCTGGGGGGAGTTCTTTTTTCTCCTTATCTTTCCTCATGTGGTGCATTTTCCATTGTTATACCTCTCTGACCTGTCTTCCCCATGTGATGTTTGTGTAATGTATGTATGGTCGGAGGGTAAGATGGCGCCATTGCGTGCAATAGGTTGGCAGCCTTGTGAAATTTCCTCTTGTGGGACTAATAAAGGTATATCAAATCAAATCAAAATATTCATGATCAGCCTCTTTGTCCTCTCCCACACAACGAATGAGCAACAATGCTGCTTTCTCAGTGTGTATGACCCACTCTCTAAGCAGGTTAACATCAAGCACTCTACTAGATTGCTAGAGCCCTGGAGTGATAACCTGGTAAGTAGTAGGACCTAGTTTCTTTTGCACTTCAAAGCGATCCTGCCAATTTGCCAGTAGCTTGCTATCATTTGTATCATTTATCTCTCATTCTGATAACATAGGATATGACAGTTTGGCGACTTTCTTTTAAACACAATCAGAGGACCCTTTACCTCATGATCATAAAGAAGTTCAAAAGGTGAGAAACCAGTGGAGGCCTGAGGTACTTCAGGGTAACCAAAATTCAGTGATTCCAGTTGTATCCAGACACGTATGGAACTTTAGTTTGCGGGCTGGATTAACCTGTTTCATAAACCCATCTGTATGGGGATGGTATGGGGAGGTCCTCACACTCCTGATGCCCAGTAGCTTATGGACCTGTTTTAATAGCACAGATATAAAGTTGGTGCCTTTATTTTTGAGAATTTCACAGGAGAAACCAATCCTTAAACCAAAATAAAGAAAAAGCCACAGCTTTGCCTTTTTATTTTTTAATGGGAGGACTTCAGAATATTTAGTGTCATAATCTGTAACGACCAACAGAATCTGTAATGTAACGATTTCCTGCTTTGCTACATTCCAACAGGCAAATAATGTCAGTTCCAAGAAATTCAAAAGGAATACTAATAACAGGCAGAGGCTGGAGTGGTGGGCTGAAGGACCCTTGAGTTGATGTCTTCTGAGGGAAACTTCTGCAGAATTGTGCCACATCTGAGCGCAGGCCAGGCCAGTAAAAGTGATGTTTAATGCGAGCAGTACTCTTATGTTTCCCTAGATCGCCAGTCCAGGGAACAAAGCAGCCCAAGGTAAGCACTACGTCTTGGACTGCTTGAGGGATTACTCGCTGCTTAGCTGTGCTGTGCTGATGGCTCTTTGGCACTGTCAGGCTCAACCTCAGATTCCCTTTCCCTCACTTTCATTTAAATGCTTGATAATGTTGGGTTGTTTTGTTGCATTTGAATTATGTTGGTAGGTATGGTAGGTATCTGGAACTCCAAGCGTATCTCTGGAGTAACCTCAGCTGCTGGTTTTACAATAGTACCTTTGAACTTTCCCTCCCTTCTCTGACTGCGTGATTTCCTGGGTTTGTTTCTACTTCAGCATTAAAAAAGGCAAAGGGAGATGCTCATCATTTCTTTAGCTTGGCCTCTTGTCACAACATTATAGTTCTGTACAGGTTCCAACAATTCATAAAGCATGGCATGACTGGAAAGTTATTGCAAGTTATCTGCCACACCTATTTAATGGATGTGGTTGCCCTTGCGTTTCAAAAAAGATGTCAGTTGTAACCGAAGGCTTTCCATCAGCATGTGCACAACAGACTGGGATAGTTTCAGTATACACAAAATACTATTGGGTACATGCTGTCCAGAGTTTGAGTACTGCCACTATCTATCAAGGCTTTGATTTTTCTCCCATTAATCTTTACTGTTGTCATTTTTATTGATGATCCATTTTCAGGTTGTAACTCAGAATTTTGTTAGGTCACGGACTACACACTAAATACATGGGTTTAGTGTGACCTTCCTACTCACAAAGATAACACACTAGTACTCTTTTAAAGGGTTTGGACAGCAAATTTGGTTGCTGATCATTCCTTATTGGAGATATACTAACATGTACTGCTGATCTCTGGTGGTGCTGAGATGGCAGTGGGCTGCAGGTGTCCTTATCTTTCATGACAATAGTAGTAGGCAGAGCAGACACAGTTCTGGATGCCGGCTGCATGGAAGGCGGTGGCTGCGGCAACAGAGCTGGTCCGGAGATCAACGGTGGCGCCGGCGCCGGCTGAGCGGGTCAGAACGGGAGGAAAGCGGTGGTGGCAGCGGCACGCCATGTCTTCCAGCGGAGCTCTTCCTTCAGCCGGGTGAACATTGTCTCCCGCTGCTCGTGCACCTTGAAGTCTGCTGGGTCCATAGTATGGTCGGATCATACTGTCACCTATGGCAAAACAGACGGCGTGGGGTGGATGAGAATGAGGACCCAATGCAGACGTGGTTACAGGAGAATGTTTAAAGAGAAAACGAGCCTTTATTTTGGCCAAGGAAACAGTACAAAAACAAAAACAAAGGAAAACAGAGGGAACCAGAAACAATGAATAATAATAATCACAAACAAAAACATGGAGTCACTAGACTCCGGACCACGGCAAAAATAAACCATGTTATTTCCTTAAAAATGGAGAACTGTTTTGTGCACATACAGGACAGGAAAGAGGATGCTCACAGACATCCTTGGCCAAGGATGGCCACCAGAACAGACACTGGAGGAAGGCTGTGGCACAGCTGACACTGGGATGTCAGTCGAAACTCGCGGTGTGGATCCAGTGAAGAACTTTTGACCAGACCCCCGATTGGAACATAGCGCCGATTAGGGGATCCTATACTGGGGTCTGGTCTATACTGGGGTCTGGTCTATACTGGGGTCTGGCTCCCTCTGCTTCGGTCAGAGCATCAGAGACTATGTCCCAGGTTACTTAGCCAAGGGGACAGAATAGTCTCATTCTCAGGTGGGCTGTCTGGGGTGGAAAACTGTCTTGACATTTTTCCACCAGTCTGACTGGTTTGTCTGGTTTGACTTTTACAGTGAAAGATTAACAAAAGTTCAGAAAGGTCAAAACTGTTGCAACAGTCCCCTCAAGGCCAATCCTCTACAAATCCACACTTAGGGTCAGACAAGACTTTTGCACAGGGAATTAGCTCCCAGCTGGGATGTGCTCTCTACTTTTAAGACTGGGCTAAAGCTTTGCTTTTCAAGTTTATGGATCAGCTGACTCCGAATCATCCATTAGTTAGGTAGCCATAGGCTCAGGCTGCTCAGAGACTTGATACAGTACCTTCTCTTACCCTGTATTTATATGCCACTACTGTAAGTTAACTTTGTCTTCTTTCTCCAGTTTTTGCTTTTCCCTGTCAGTCATCCCGCTCACTGTGCCTGTACTAGTAGTTTAATGCTCTGAAGCTACAGATTTAAAGAGAGCTTTTTCACCCTACTTTGGCAAAGGGAGGATCCAGGTCACCTGATCCAGCCTTAATTATATGTGTGTGTGTGTGTGTGTGTGTGTGTGTGTGTGTGTGTGTGTGTGTGTGTGTGTGTGTGTGTGTGTGTGTGTGTGTGTGTGTGTGAATCCTGCTGGATCTCCACACTCCTGCCTCACACGTCTGGGATAATCACCCACCTGTTAATCAGCTGGCTCCTGTGGACTTTCCTTCACTTGTCGCCCGAGCATTGAATCAGTCATGGTAGTTACCTCTGTGCCATAAGTCTGTTTACCTGTTTGAATGTTTGCCTACCTCTCACCTGTCTGCCCCAGGAACCTGACCTGTTTATTTCTTGGAGGCTTCTGTGAGAGAGCTGGAGTGGAGAATCTCTCTGTCAGATACAGGATGAGCCCCCCTTCCTGGAGTAGTGTATGTAAGAGACTGTGGATGAATCCCTTCAAAAAGACTGAAATAATGTAAATAGTCACTGTAAATAAACTCACTGAACTATCTTTCTGGGACTAGAAACAAAGAGCCTGTTTCATTCATACTGGTGTCTCTTCATTGGCTGCTGATTCCAGAATCAAATTTAAAATCCTTCTCCACACATGCTTGAATAATCAGGCCTCATCTTATATTAAAGATGTCATAGTACTATACGATGTCATATGTATAAATTATTATTAATCTTTTATTTATCCAGGTAAAAAATCTCATTGAGATTAAAAATCTCATTTCCAAGAGAGACCTGGCATCATGGCAACAAAAGTCACATACCACATAGGTATATAACATTTAAAACAAATACAATAAATAAATCACTCCAAGGTTCCTCACAGCATTACTGGAGGCCAAGGTAATGCCATCCAGAGTAAGAATCTGGTTAGATACCATATTTCTAAGCTTTTCAGGGCCGAGTACAATAACCTCAGTTTGATCTGAATTAAGAAGCAGAAAGTTAGCGGCCATCCAGGTCTTTATGTCTTTAAGACATTCCTGCAGTTTAACTCATTGGTGTGTGTTAGTGTGTGTTATCTGGCTCCATAATTAACTTGAAAGTACGACTAAGACTTTCTATTTACGTGAACAAACTGGAGTCTAAATATGAGATGATTCAAACCACTGCTTTTGAACTTGAGATTTGAACTTGTCCAAGAGTTTTAGTAGCTGCACCTCTGGTATCAATATGAAAATCGTAGGTGACCTCCACCTTGAGTTACCGCACTAGGTTTTCAGAGAACTCAACCTTTGACCTTTAGGTCGAGGTCACTGAGATTCAGACCTGTCTCAGATTTTTAGTAGATACACTTCAATAAGTATCCGTTTTAAGTTCCTACATCTTCTCGTCCTTCAGTTATGGCATTCATAAACTTAGGTGTCTCTGCCCACCCGGGGCTGATGATAAACTGACATAAACTGATAAGGTGTAGCTTATCAGCTATTTTTCAAATGATCAAAAGCTTTTGCTGTTTACTTTGGTCCTCCTTTTTAGGATGAACACAGTTATATTAGTTTGTATTTTTAACATTTTGAAAATGTGGAGGGTGGAGGATTGATCTCAATTACCCCTCTAACCTCTGTACGAAAAGCTCAATCCTGTCCCAGCAGCAACCCCCCTCCTGTCCAGCCATCACACATGCTTACTCATCCATTTTATCAGTAAATTAATAATGCCAACATAAAGTGCCATGTGGAGAGCTGAGATTGGATACCAGTCAGGAAGGCAGGGTGGACTCTGAAATATTAACGATCCTGATACTTTCTGCTTCAGTACCACAGGCTTCCTGTAGGGCGATCGTGGCTCAAGAGTTGGGCGTTCGTCTTGTAATTGGAAGGTTGCCGGTTTGAGCCCCGGCTTGGACAGTCTCGGTCGTTGTGTCCTTGGGCAAGACGCTTCACCCGTTGCCTACTGGTGATGGTCAGAGGGCCCGGTGGCGCCAGTGTCCGGCAGCCTCGCCTCTGTCAGTGCGCCCCAGGGTGGCTGTGGCTACAATGTAGCTGCCATCACCAGTGTGTGTGTGGATGTTTGTGTATAGTGTAAAGCGCTACACAAATACAGACCATTTACCATTGTTTTCCTTATACACTTCATGACAGAGACGGGCTTTGTTGTAGATGAGCTGCATCACAGAGCAGAGGACATAATACACAGAAATGTAAAGCATGTTATGTAAATAAGCTAATACATGAAGCTTCTGTGTTCAAAAGACAAGATCAGTAAAGAATCAAAAAGGAAGATGGCCTCCCATCTGTCGGCTTCCAGGTGCTGCTGGCTAAATCTCAGCTTCATCAGTTCCACTTTCCCACACTGTTTGTGTCATTACTGGTCTAGTCCAATCACCTTCTCCCAGCCTTCTCCAGGCCAAACGCCCTTCATGCTACGTAGTTTAAATCTCACTGCGCATTTGTCCTTATCCTTCGCAGACAGTGTTGGGGAGTAACGGAATACATGTACCGCCGTTACGTATTTAAAATACAAAATATGAGTAACTGTATTCCGTTACAGTTACCGTTTAAAAAGGTGGTATTCAGAATACAGTTACTTTGTTGAAATAAATGGATTACACTGCGGTACTTTCCTGTTTCATATTGTCGCGGGTCAGGACTGTTTGGGTTTTGTTTGACAGCTACGGTCTGTTGTTCCAGGCGGCAGCGTTACGGTTGCCATGGTTACAGGGCGACACTATCTCTCTCTCTGCGACTGTGTGTTTCCTGGGTGAGAGAGCGCCTTTTCGTTGTTGTTGTTGTTGTGCTAAGCTAACAGGCAGAATGCTACAAGCATAGCTCTAAAGAATGTAGCATCATGGGCAGTGTAGTCCGTGCTGCAGGGAGAATGGACTGCCATACACGTTATGTGTCTGTGAGCGCGAGGAGGGAGAAAAAGGGGAGTGGAAAGGTACGAGTTGTCATCGAGCAGAAACGGGAGCTGGAAGCATGTAAATATAATAATAACCACTGCAGCCAAGAAGAGAGCCTGACGAGCCCAGTTGTAAGTAAGCTATTAAGACTCGACTGTACACCGTGTTCCTGTTTTCCTCCGAAAACAATAAGTTCCGTTGGAGCAGCCTTTCAACGCCTCTCTCTGTCTCTCGCAAGAAAAGTTGACCCACACAACAAAGTAAAGCTATTTTTCGGCTACGAGCCGACAGGGACCCCGCCGTATTAGTCAGAGGTCCCTTTACTACAGTTCGGAGTCGCGGACCTTCAGTAACAGTAATAAATCACACAGCAATAGTACATTCACGTTGTTGTAAAAAGCATGATAATATATTAAGTAATCCAAAGTATTCAGAATACGTTACTGTCATTGAGTAACGTAACGGAATACGTTACAGAATACATTTTGGGGCATGTATTCTGTATTCTGTAATGGAATACATTTTAAAAGTAACCTTCCCAACACTGTTCGCAGACGCCTTTGTGCAACCCACCTCCTCATTACGGGGCGATATTTCAAACTCTGCCACTCTGTCTTCCTCCGCCACTGCCTCGTTTGAGCTTTGGACCAAATGCATTCTGGGATATTGCATTTCGTCATTTCGAGCTGATTGGAGACCAGAACAGCCAATCAGATTTTTTTGCATCCAAGTCTGTGATTGGCTGGTTTTGTGGCACAAATATAACGGTGTAGAGAAAGAGTTGAATGCGCACGGGCAGAAATGTTGAGAGCGCGAGCGACACATTGCGAGCGAGTGCAAATGCAACAACTGAGTGAGAGGGGCTGCTGGTGTGTGTGGATAATAGCAAACACTGAAATACAGTTTTTGCACGTAGCAATGAATTTTGTTCACTCAAATTCAGCTTTTCTTCGCTCAAAATAAATTTCTCCTCAAAATGCAAAACTTGCACCTGCAAACTTTTTTTACGTGCGCTCAAATTTTTTTATACGTGCGCTCAGAATAGTGGCACAAAAATAACGCCATAAAAGTGGTAGGAGGAAGGAACCAGCAAGACGGTCATGTGTGCCCAGCGTTCACCGATGCACTTGGGAAGTGAAGTCAAGCCAGCATCATTCAAACGTATGCTACTACAGCTGTTGGTGATGTTGGTTGTTATAGAAAGTAGATGACACAGAAGACGGTCGATACTGCATGTGATGCTGCTGCAGATGGGTGAGAATGCAAAAATGTAAAAATGTAACGCTGTGCATTTCAACACGAGAACAGTCTGAGGAACAATGGAAGAAAGAAGTCTGATACACTCTGTTGCCTTTCACATCTTGCAAATGGCAGCAAGTACCATGCCACTCTGCAGACGCTGTTAAATATCAGGCTGAGAAACATCAAAGTTCTAGATTTGATTTGGACCAAACAACTGTAGGTTCTGTAGAAAGAATTGGATCCATGGAAGAACCAGATTCTAGGAGTAGACGGATCTGTTGCTATTAAGGGAGTTTTTCCTTCCCACTGTCGCCAAAGTGCTTGTTCATAGCAGTCATATGATTGTTGGGTTTTTCTCTGTATGTGTTATTCTAGGGTCTACTTTACAATATAAAGCACCTTGAGGCGACTGTTGTTGTGATTTGGAGATACATAAATAAAACTGAATTGAGTTGCACTTTTGGTATCTGACACAATGGGACACCTTCAGAACCCGTGATCGGTGGGTGGCTGTAGCTCAGGTGGTAGAGCCTATAAATCAGAAGGTTGGTAGCTCGATCCCTGTCTGCTCAGTTCAGATACTCTTGGGCAAGATATTAACCACAAGCTGTTCTCTAATACGCCCATCAGAGCGCAAATGTTAGATAGAAAGCACTTATCTAGAAACAGCAGAGAAAAAAAGTAACTGTTTGATTGAAGCAAGTTGTGTGGAAAAGTGCTGCATAGAACCAGTCCAGACCGGTTTCACCATCGATCTGTTATTAATATATTTACGGGTCAACATCCAGGTTTTTTCCAACCAAAGCAAACATGTAAAATACTTTATTACTATAAAATAATTAAAGATACAAATCTATACAAAAGTAATGAGCAACAATTTAAAATATGTATAACTGGCTAATGGGAGACAACATTCGATGAATTTATTATCCCTACTCAAGCATCCTCAGTATGACTATTGCTTTAGTGAAGGGTGTTAATGTGGAGAGGGTCCCTACATTTCATTGTGTGTGACAAGTAGTTATATCCTAAGTAGACGTTTGCTGGGGCCCTGCTGGAGTCTCCAGATGCCTGCTGAAAGAAGGAACACAATGTAGACGAGCCCCTGACAGAACAGGGCCCCTCTGAATTATCACTCCACTCCCCCTGGCTAATTAAAATTTTGCTTGTAACTTATGTCAGCCATTTGAAGGCTGACAATTCCCTAACCTCCCCCTCATTTTAATTTGTGGCACGTGTGCATACATTGTTACAAAAAGGAGTGGCAGTGATGCCCAGCACAAATTGAATTGTGTTGTTAAAATTTCTAAATGCTCCTTCTTGGTGGGAAGCTGGCTTTAGAGCTCGTCACTCTGCTGACCACGACTCGATTGATAAATGCCAGGGATTATTTGTCAAAGAAACTAGACTGCCCCCAGTAGGATCCCAATATGGTTCATTTAGACTCCCATCGGGTTTAGACTGCCTGTAGAGAGGAGACGCTACAGAGACCAGTAGTTAACTCTAGGTTGATGCCTGAAGCTTGCTTTCTATACTGGTTAGTGTGCTGCAAAAGGAAATGGCTAATTCCTGTGTAGTGGAATAAATCAGCAGGGAAAGGTTTGCTCTCTCTGTCTGTGTGTGTGTGTGTGTGTGTGTGTGTGTGTGTGTGTGTGTGTGTGTGTGTGTGCGTGTGTGTGTGCGTGTGTGTGCGTGTGTGTGTGTGTGTGTGTGTGTGTGCATCTGTGTGTGTCTGTGTGTGTCTGTGTGTGTGTGTGTGTGTGTGTGTGTGTGTGTGTGTGTGTGTGTGTGTGTGCGTGTGTGTGTGCGTGTGTGTGCGTGTGTGTGTGTGTGTGCATCTGTGTGTGTCTGTGTGTGTGTGTGCGCGCGCGCGCGTGCGTGCATTGCTGGCATATGTGCTCATGTCTACAACACAGAGAGAAAGGAGAAAATGGAAAGCCAACTAAAAGTAGGAGAAAAATTTGAGAGACAGCGTGTTTATGTGTGTGTGAAGCTAAAGTGCTCTAGAGGAGGAGTGAGGGTGATCAAGGGTTCAGCATGTGATTGGCTCAGCTCAGCTGGAGGAGCTTTTAGTCCATTTCCCAGCAGCCTCTAGGACAGATGCACTGCCCTGAGCCATAATCTGTGTCTTGCTTCAAATGACAAATGGCACAGTGTAGTATATTGCATTATATATTAAGTACCAGCAGTCAGTAAGTTATAAGATCCTGCTGCTGCCTGCAGCACTTGTCGCTCACTAAGCAGACTGTGTTTTACAACAGTCAGTTAGATCCAGACCACAACCTGCTACTAAATCCTGTCCTGTTTAGATGAGTCATTTGTCTTTGGACCTGTGGGAGAACATTGGGCAGTTTTTCTAACCGTTTGAAGCCCTATTTGTAATAACAAACTAAGCAATTGTAATCCCAATTATTATTAGAAAATAATAATAATTTGTTGTCACGGTAAGAATTTATTGTTCGATTTACAGCCGTGCACTTTGTATTTTCTCCAGAAAAATTCTTTTGGCAGGCAACACCTTAATGTTTTTTCTTAAGTCTACATGAAAAAAGATTGGGGTCTGAAAACGACCACACTCAGATTATTCATTTAATGGACATATGAATAAAATCCCAGACACACACAAACATCTCTTATCCAGAATGAGGGCTACATCTCTCAGTATCAGACACAAAAAGATAAAAAGAACAAAACCATTTAAAAACAGTATTAACCAAGCCTGAGCTGCTTGTTCTTTCATGGTGTTTATTTTCATAGTTAGCTGCCTGCAAGACTTTGATGATGTTATCACTGACCGAATGACTGAAATGCCATCAGGTCAAACGGTTCTGGTTCAGTCTGAAGGAGACCATATCCTTTAAAACTATACTTTCCTGGACATAAATGACCTGCCATGTAAAAAGCCACCACACGTGCAGCTTTCTTAGCAAAAACACCACCTACACTTAGACCATACAGCTCTTCTGCACCATCAGTTTAAATCTGAAAAATGATTGTTTTATTTTAAACATATGTAATCCAGTTAATGAATAATGAATCATGTTAATTATACTCTATTTTCCAAAGAGATATATTCTATACAATTATTCTGAATTATGTTATAAACCACATAACATATAAATAATTATAAATAAGTAAAACAATATAATTATGTAAATGGGCAGGAAATAATTTTTATAAATAATACTTACCTCCAGTGGTAATGTGACGAGTCATGTTTGACCAGGACATGTCCTTCAACGCACATATTAAACAAATATGTCAGACTGCGTTCTTCCATTTGTGCAACATCTCTAAAGTTAGAAATATCCTGTCTCAGAGTGACGCTGAAAAACTAGTTCATGCATTTATTACTTCCAGGCTGGACGACTGTAATTCATTATTATCAGGAAGTCCTAAAAACTCCCTGAAAAGCCTTCAGCTGATCCAAAATGCTGCAGCAAGAGTCCTGACAAGGACTAGAAAGAGAGAGCAGATTTCTCCTGTTTTGGCTTCCTGTTAAATCCAGAATTCAAAATCCTGCTCCTCACATACAAGGTCTTAAATAATCAGGCCCCATCTTATCTTAATGACCTTGTAGTACCATATCACCCTATTAGAGCACTTCGCTCTCGCTCTGCAGGCCTACTTGTTGTTCCTAGAGTATTTAAAAGTAGAATGGGAGGCAGAGCCTTCAGTTTTCAGGCCCCTCTTCTGTGGAACCAGCTTCCAGTTTGGATTCAGGAGACAGACACTATCTCTACTTTCAAGATTAGGCTTCAAACTTTCCTTTTTGCTAAAGCATATAGTTAGGGCTGGACCAGGTGACCCTGAATCCTCCCTTAGTTATGCTGCAACAGGTCTTTTCTGCTGTGGTGTAGGTCCCTCCTACGATTCACTCAGTGTTTTCTGTACATTCATCTTGTTCACTCTGTATGTGCTTACACACTTCACTGCGTTTAATGATTAGTTATTATTAATCTCTGACTCTTCCACAGTTTTTTGTCCTGTTTCTCAACCATCATGCCAATAGGTCATGGCAGATGGCCCCGCCCCTCCCCGAGCCTGGTTCTGTCGGGGGTTTCTTCCTGTTAAGAGGGAGTTTTTCCTTCCCACTGTCGCTAAATGTTTCCTCAAAGTGAGTCATTTGGGTTTTCTCTGTATTATTGTAGGATCTTTATCTTAAAATAAAAAACACCTTGTGTCATGGTACTGGGTCTATTACCCCGTGTTTTCTAGTTCTGGACATTATGTTGTTTTTAATATTCTATGTGATTCCTAGGTTCATGGTTATTGTTTCGTCATGTTTAAAGTGTGTTTCATTAGCCTTCAGTTCTTGGTGACCTTAGCTCTCGATCAGTGTCTAATCTTGTCCTGTGTTTAGACGGTCTTGTCTCAGTGGTTACTCTTGTCTCCAAGATACTAACCCCAGGTTGGCCTACTGGTGGTGGTCAGAGGGCCCGGTGGCGCCAGTGTCCGGCAGCCTCGCCTCTGTCAGTGCGCCCCAGGGCGGCTGTGGCTACAATGTAGCTGCCATCACCAGTGTGTGGATGGGTGGATGACTGGATGTAGTGTAAAGCGCTTTGGGGGCCTTAGGGACTGAGTAAAGCGCTATACAAATGCAGGCCATTTACGTCAGAGTCTCTGTCTGTGTGTTTCCTGTCTTATTTTGATAGTCTCTTGTTTGTTCCTGCTGTGTTCCCTTACGTGTCCATGCTCTCGGTACCTGAGTGTGTATTTAAGTCTTTGGTCTCCCTGTGTTCGTTGTCGTATCGTCCACATTAACTGTGTTCGTGTGTGTTGTTCCTTTGTTTTTGCCGAGTCTTAGTTTGTAGTTTATCTTTTGTTTGTTTCTTTTAGTGTTTCTTTGTACTTCATTTTTAGTATCACGGCAAATAAATCTACCTCTTCAGTTTATTTCTCCCACCTCTGACTCCTGCGTTTGGGTCCTACCTTTGTCTGCCGCACAGCGAGCCTTGACCCGTTGAATCGACTGCTGTTATAATTTGGTGTTGTATAAATGAAATTGAATTTTTCTCAATTAAGGACCCAAGAAGGAGAATTGTGCATTTAAACATGTTGGAAACCATTTTAAACAACTTCAGATTCGAAGATCAGAGTTCAAACAAGTCCTATATTCAGATGTGTCACTACTTTCTGAAACTGTCGTCCTCAGATGACAGGATTGGTTAGGATGTTCAGGAACAACCTAGGAACCACCAAGGCTTAAGCCTGTCATGGACTGGTTAATACTTGTACAGCTGCTGTTATTGTGTATATATTTATTTATATTTCTTCATACATTCTTATATAGTTCTATATTGTGTATTTTGTTGTACAGTTATTTTATTTTCAACTTTAATTTATATATTTTATCTTATTCCTTCCCAGTTAAATTTACCCTTCATTCTAATTTGTGTTGTACAGTTATTTCATTTTTAACCTTAATTTATATTTTATTCCTTCTTAGTTAAATTTACCCTTTTTAATTTTTCATATTTATTTCCTATCTTATTCATAGCCTTTTCCTTTTTTGTTTTCTTTAGGTCACGAGCAGTTGTCCAAGCATTTCACTGCATATCGTACTGTGTATGACTGTGTACGTGACAAATAAAAATTTGAATTTGAATTTGAATTTGAATTTGACTGGAAAACGCTGAAACACCAGCAGGAGGTGGCTGTAGCTCCTGCCTTGGACAAGGCACTAAAACACTAACCTCAGGTCGCTCTCCGATGCACCCATCGGAGTATGAGTGCACATGAAGAAAGGAAGAGCAAAGAAAAAAGTGCTTCTGCAAATGGGTGAATCAGGCAAGTTGTCTGCTTTTCCACATACATGAACTCAAGTGGCATCCCAGTCCATAGGGTTTAATATCATGTTGTTCCACAATTTGCAGCTATAATGGCAACTTTTCTGGCAAGGCTTTCCTCAAGGTTCAGGAGCATGTTTATGGGAATTTTTAACTATTCTTCCCAATATGTCTGTGAAGGTTCTCAGTCATCCAGGTCATCGTAGTCTAAGGAGCGTGGAAAGAAAAGCGTCTGGACTTCTTTAAGTTGCTTGAAGACGTTTCATTCGAGAAGCTTCTTCAGTTCAAGGGTCAAATGGTGAAAAGTCCCAGATTTAAGCCCTTTGAGAGTCTCTTGGGGGAGACATTATAAATGGCAGACATAAACCTTAGAACTGAAGAAGCCTCTCAGATGAGAGGTGAAACACAACTTAAAGAAGTCCAGACGCTTTTCGTTCCAAGCTCCTTAGACTATTCTTCCAGAATCCCATTTTTGAGGTCAGACACTGATGTTGCACAAGAAGGACACAGTCGCTGCTCTAACTCAAGCCAGTTAAGTTCTTCCATGTGTTTTTGGACTTTGTACAGTGGTGTGCAGTCATGTTGGAACAGGAAGGGGCCATCCCCAAGCTGTACCCACAAAGTTGGGACCATGAAGTTGTCCAAAATGTCTTTGTATGCTGAAGAATTAGTTTCTTCCGGAAAAACACCCCCACACCATAATGGCCTCTCCACCAAACTTTACACTTGGTAGAGCACTTTCAACGTTGCTATTTTTTAGAAAAACAAAACAAAAACAAATATAAAATAAATAAAACTGGAATCTGTTTGTGAGTCTGTATTTACAGTAGTAAAGAAAGAAGAAATATACTTACAGTGAGTAGTCCACACTTTTGGTTTTAGGTGTTAGTTTAGTATTTAGTGGCTGTTCAGGAATTACAGCCATTTTCATAAATAGTCTCCCAATTTAAACTGTAATTTTAAACATAAGGTCCAAAGAGATGTTAGTGCAAGTGATATATCATTGTCTAAGTTCTAGACTTCAGCCAGTCATTGAATGAAAAACATTTGCATCCACGTTTTGGAAAATAACTTAATTTTGAAGTTCTGAAAATGGGGTTTGTGTTTAAAATGGTTGTAATTACTAAAGAGTTAATGCAAACATTTTGTAAAACCTATTAAACCCTAAACCACATGCTGATTATTTTATTTACAATCCACTGTGGTGCTGTGCAGAAGAAAAACGTTATCTTCCTAATTCTAAATACTGCGGCGGTGCCATGCTTTCTTTGCCATGCTTTTAAAATCTTAGAAACGTGTATAAACAAATACTCACACTGGATGTCAGAACCCGACACACTCAGATCTTTTCAGGTGTTTATATGCACCTGCTGCATGTCATTACATGTTGTCTTCTTTCTAACATTGTTTATTATATGTCATTGTCTCTTCTCTTTCTCTTCATCCCATATCCGTCTGTCTGTCTGTCTGTCTGTCTATCGTGTGAGCTTGGTATTTGGAAAACGTGGACTTTTTCTGTGCTAGAATCGATTTTGAAATAGTGGCTGCTGAACACAGTAGTACATTTTGTTTGCGCTCTGACCATTCGTTTTTGCCATGACCCTAACATGGTGGGGCAGTCTGCTTCACAGCTCCCTTCCAAACAATTAGGCAGAGTTGTTGTCACCTTAGGCTGAAAGGGCACTGCAGGAGTTGAAGGAAGCAGACAAGCAAAGACTTTCTAAAAGAAGGTCCCTCTAGATGGAAAAAGCAGACAGAGATGGCAAGAAAACATGTGACCTACATAAAGGTCACTTCTTGGTCACATGCATTAAAGAACTCTCCGTAGACCTGTGGAAACCTCAAGAGATCCCCGGGATGGACATCTTGTGTTACTCTAGGAAAAACAACAACAAAAAATTCTACAACAAAAGGACTTACATAATTTTCTGTCTATATAAGAACATTTTATAAAAGTACTTATACATTCTTATGGTTGGGTATGTCTGGGATACCTCTACAGTCCAGGAGCCATCACAATGAAAGGGCAGAACTACCTAAGTAGGGGTGGGTTTTGATTATCGATTAAAATCGATTCTGGCTTGGATAACGTGATATCGATTCATTAAAATCCTGAATCGATTTTTTAATATAAATTTATTTTGCCCGAAACGTCAGAATCTCAGGTTGAACCTCACAAAATTTCATCAACCACCAAACAGCTAAAACAGTAAATGAGAGCAGGAACACGGATTCTGCACAAAGACGTAAACACAAAACCCAACCCTCCTTTGACCTCCACCAGTTTGCTTACAGAGCAAATCGGTCCACAGAGGATGCGCTCACCATCACTCGTCTCCGAGTGCTGAGCCATCTAAAGAACAGGAAGAGCGCCATGCTTTTTGCGGACTCAGAGCTCAACACCATAATCCCAGACATCCTCACCACCAAACCGGACCACCTTAAGATCCCTCCTGCCACCTGCTCCTGGATCAAAGATTTCCTAACCAACCAGCCACAATCAGTTCGACTCGACCCTATCACTCAGAACCAGATCCCCACATTGCTGTCTTCTCAGCCCCTCGCCTTAGTTGGGCTCACCTCTGATGGAGATGAGACAGATTACAGGGCGCAGGTAGAGAACTTGTCCCGCTGCTGCGCAGAAGATAACCTGAAGCTGAACGTCCTTAAAACAAAAGAACCCATAATAGACTTCAGGAGGCACAGACAGGTTCACTGCCCTCTCATAACAAATGGATAACAGGTGGAATCTGTCTCCACCTTCAGGTTTCTGGGCACCAACATCTCCACTGATCTCACCTGGACCCACAACACCATCATCCTGGTAAAGAAGGCCCAGCAGTGGCTGCACTTCCCTCGTGTCCTCAGGAAGAACAACCTGGGCTGGAAGCTGCTGCTGGCCTTACTGCCTTGGTGTTTGGTACACAGGGGCCCCTGCTGAGAACAGGAAGGCTGCACAGAGGGTCAATAAAACACTGCCCAAAAAAATCATTGGCTGCCCTCGGCCACCCCTGGAGGACAACGCCAGATCCTGCTATCTCAGAAAAACCAGGGCCATCACAAATGACCCTTTGCACCCCGCCAACCACCTGTTTGACCCGCTCAATCAGGTCCCCCACCTCCAGACTCAGCCTCTTCACCTGAGCCATTTGGACTGTTAACAAACACTATCCCCCCACACCCAGCTCCTGCCCACTTAAATCACTAATGTGGCCCATGGTCTAAGTAACCCTCATCACTCAGCCCACTCTCATATACAGAATCTGTGCCTTTCTCTTGTTTCATATATATTCTGCCAGTTTCTATATAATTCTTTTGATGGTACATATATCTCATCTGTTTGTTATTTATTCCTGCTGTTTTACTATTTAGATTTTATTCCTGTACATTTCATTGTACATGTACAATGATAAAAGAGGGCTATTCTATTCTATTTTATTCGATTCTATGCCAGCTGGGAAATGATCCAGCTCCAGAGTAATGCTGAACTGAAAGCAGATGGATGGACAGACAGACATATGTAGGCTAAAACCATGTTACATTTGGTATGAAAAACTGGCTGGTGCCTGGATTGAACCTGTATTGCATGAACAAATAACTCCAATAAGACACAGATGTGTTTGAAGCATGTGTCATGCTCATGATGAGTCACTATGGTCCTCTTGTGTGGACTGCATGGATTTTCTTTAGTGATTCAAAGTTAAACCAAAGATATTAAGATGCATGCCAAAACATTTCGCTCAGTATATTCAGGAATAAAAATATAATTTGGATTGCTTTGCAGTCAGAGGAGGAGTCTATTGTTTTGTCTGTAGAGGCTTTTGTCTGTGGCACCACCCTGAGAATCGTGTTTCATGACTCTGTGGTGCCCAGTGCCATTTTATACACTCTTGTCTGCTTAACAACATAATGCTTAATACTAAATATAATAAAATAGCAATAACACACATTGTATGTACATATTATTTATATGTACAATAAATGAGGTCTAGGGTCTCGAGGCGACGGTTGTTATGATTTGGTACCATACACAAAAAACTGAATTCAGTTGCATTGCGGTCTTCCTCAGACTTATTGTGTTTACGGATTGCCCACCATAATCTTTTGCTCATCTTTATTTTCAAATGGCACCATTTGTTCATCTGCACACAATATCTCCAAATAAGTTGTTTCAGCTTCATTTTACTTGCCTGTCAGTTGCAACTTATCCAGAATGTATAAAATCCAGAAAACAAAGATAAATAAATATAAAATGAAATAATTAAATGTTATGTATTTGACTGTCTTTTATGTAGACAACATAATATAAGTGGTGAATATAGTGCTGTGTTTTCAAAATAACCTAATCTCTTTTTTCTGTCATTGGTTCGATAAAAGAAACAGACTGTGAGAAGTTGACTGAAAAGGAAGCGAAGGCTCCAGCTCCGCCCAGTCTAATTCTGTTTGCTGTCAGACAGAGCACCACTGCAATTATCAGACTGAATGGTGCCCGTAGACCATAATTGCTTTGTTTTTTGTAATTATTTCATGAGGCTGTAGTAATTTACTTCATTCTATTAAAATATGCCAATTAGACATTATAATTACAGTTTTCACTGTATCATTTTTTGCTGTCACTGAAAAGATGTAATACTGTTATTAGAGGAGAGCACAAGGACAGTTTAATATTACCATGCTGACTTGCTGCTGTCTCATTTGGAATGAATAAAGATAAGGAAAAAGAATCATGTGCTGTCTTGTAGAAATAAGTAAATATAAATATTACATATTTGTATATTATCATATATAAAGAATGGGTCATTCTCAGGACGCCAGTGGACACCAGTGTGAGATACAATCTGCCCAACGAATCCAGTTGTAAAATTTCTTTGCTACTAAATATTCCAGCTCTGTTAGCGCTATTATAACAAAGCACAAGTGATCAGGAATGACAGCAACTCACAAATGCTAAGCCATGTCACAGACTGGGGTCAGTGAATGCTGAGGCACAGAGGACTAGTAAGAGTCATTGTTTACAGACCTCCAAACTTCATGTGGTCTTCAAATTAGCTCAACAACAATGCCCAAAGAGCTTCATGGAATGGGTTTGCATGGCCAAGCAGCTAGATTTTAGTCAGGTAAAGTATCAGGTGCAGTGGTATAAAGCAGCGGTCCCAAAACCTCAGGGCCACGGACCGGTACCAGAGAGTTGAGGCTTGGGTGTGAAATTTATGGTTTTCAGGGTTTTTATCGTTAACTCGGTTTCCCTGGGTCTTTTCCCGTGTTGTAGTTGTGTCTTATTTTGAAAGAAATATTTATGTGTTACCGTAGCGACCAGAGAGCATTAAGGGGCAGAGAGGAGGATGTTACTCTCAGTGTTGTTGGCGCATTTCAGGAGGACGCTGCTAAATAAAGTTACACAATTACACAGTGAATTCACGTTTATTATTATATTTACAAAATACCAGTTTCTGTCTTGTTCACATCATTTTATTTTGTTGTATTTATCTGCAATACCTTAAAGGCCGGTTCATGAAAATATTGTCTCACATTAAACCGTCCATGGAGCAAAAAAGGTTGGGGACCGCTGGTATAAAGCATGCTGCCACTGGACTCTAGAACCTTGGAGATGCATTCTCTGGAGTGACGAATCATGCTTCTCCATCTGGCAATCGAATGGATGGGTCTGGATTTAGTGGTTGCCAGGAGAACTGTACTGGTCTGACTGCCCTGTGTCAACTGTAAGTTTGGTAGAGGGTGGATTACGGTGTGAGGTTGTTTTTCAGTGCCTGGGCTCGGCTCCTTAATTCTATGTGAAAGGAACTCTTAGGGCTTCAGCGTACCAAGACATTTTGGGCAATTTCCTTGTCTAAACTTTGTGGGTACAGTTTGGGGATAACCCCTTCCTGTTCCAACACAAAGGCACACCAGTGCATAAAGACATGGATGAGTGAATTTGGTATGGAAAAACTTGACTGGCTTGCACAGAATCCTTACCTTAATCCAAGAGAATACCTCTGGGATGAAGTAGACTGGAAACTGGATGCCTGTAGCTATACCACATGGTGGTCTTTTATCCTTCAAACTCAGGTACTCTACCCGAGTCCTGGGAGCTCGAGTATCCTGTATCATTGCTGTTCCCAGGACTGTGTTTGCTCTTCTGGACAGAGAAGGCTGTTGTTCCTGAGATCTGCTGGAGCAACTCGGCCAGTGTGGGGGTCACTGCCCTGAGCACCCTGATTACCACGGGGACCACTGTTACCTTCACCTTCCACATCTTCTCGAGTTCCTCTCGCACCACTTGGTATTTCTCGAGTTTATCGTGATCCTTCTTCCTGATGTTGCTATCAGTTGGTATAGCTATATCATTCTCTATGGCCATCTTCCTCTGCTTGTCCGATTGGTTAACCATCACCAGTTTGTCCGTCTATATCTGGAAATCCCACAGGATCATAGCTTGGTCGTCCTCAACCAACGCAGGAGTCATATCCCATTTTCACCTCAGGACCTCCAGATCATACTCGGCACAGATGTTCCTGTATATTATGCTAACCACTTGGTTATGGAGATCAATGCTAGCATCTGTCAACCTACTGTTAGGTGCTGGATTGTCTCTGGGGCATCTTTGCACAGCCTGAACCTGGGGTCTTCCCTGGTGCAGTAGACCCCAGCCTCAATAGATCTTCTGCTTAGAGCTTGTTCCTGTGCTATCATGATTAGCGCCTCTGTGCTGTTTTACAGTCCAGCTTTGTCTAGCAACTGGTTGGATTTTTCAATATCAACCGCTTTTCTATCTACCAGTGGTACATGCCATACAGGAACCATGATGGCTCCTCTTCTTTGCCGGGTTAGGGTAGCCAGTTAAAATAAAGGCTTCTTATTTCATAGTGAAATTTTTCAAGTGCTTTACTCAAAGCACACTCTCGGTTGATTCACTTGCTAATTATATTGACAGTATTCATTCACTGTGTCATTAGGGATTTGCTACCTTAGCTTAGCTCATAGCCAACTCTCTAGTAGCATGGCCTCTTCACCTGTCCCTGCTGCACTTTCCTGCTCAGTGTGTCAGATGTTTAGTTACTCCTCGGCCTCCTTGAGTAATAACGATGGAGGCCTGGCTTTGCACCCTTGAAAAACCTGTAGCTAGCCAGGCTCCTGTAGTCAGTGTAGCCTAAGGTAATGCAGTCACTATTAGCACTCGGTAGATTATTCCAAGCAGCTTCGAAAATAGGATGCCTGCGTGATGGTGAAGAGGAAATGAAAATATTAGATTAAACAGCAGCATGTGGAATACAATTCATTAGAGTAGATGTCTTTCTGAAAGTGCTGTAACTAAGTGTAAGACTATAATTACTCCACTATTATCTTCATCAGTGCCATGTGCCAACTACCTGATCTCTACTCCCAGAGATTGGTTATCCTGGTAACAGTCATACATCTTCACTGCGTATGACCCTGGATACTGTAGCTCCTCTGAAAAAAAAAGTCACAAATCAAAAGTACTATAATATAAAGAAGATCTTAATTTAGCTTCAAAAATCCTTAAGTTCCATTAATTAATGCCTCACTGTTAAATATGATCAACCTATCTCTAATAATGATGAGATGAGATAGCCTTTATTTGTCAGTTGCAGGTCTTTTGCCCACAACCGAGATGACAGACCTTGCCGACCGTACATACAATACACAAACATCACATTGGGGAGACAGGTCAGGCTAGGTAGCAGGAAAAAAAACATCGAAATGTGCAACACAAAAGGATAATACAGGAATGCACAGATATCAACACACCATAGCACAATAAACACAGACAGCAACATGGGAAAGAGTTCCAGTGTGTACATCTGATCTGGGACCGCTGCAATCTTCGACTGCGCCTCCAGCTGACCCGATGTCCACATCAGAGGGGAGGTAAGCGTTGGAGGTGGCGTTGGATAGGGAGGGTGATGTGTCAGTGAGTGCTTATCAGTATCAGTATATGTATGTGTGTGCGTGTCCATAGTTCAGCTGAGACAGTGTCCTTCGCCCTGCCAGGCTAAGTAAACAGTCTTCCAGCCAACCCAGGTGGCCTTGTAGGGAATGGGAAGAACAGACTAAACACAGTCGTTATCAGGGTGGTGTTGTTCGGCTCCGGCCTTGAGCTCACAGCTGGCGGCGAAGGGGTAGCCGCATTATGATGGTAATTTTTCTTTTGCAAACAACTCATGAGAATTTCAAGCTGTTTTTAACACTCCGACACTGATCTCTCAATCTCCCGTTAATAGCTGCGAGTTTCTCCGTGATGTTATTAGCCATCGATTCTGTAGTCTTGTTACTCTTTTTGCTCACATAGCAGATTCTGAGACCTCACGACCGCAGCCAACTGATCCGAGATGTAGCTTCCGCCCAGGGTCCTTCAGTATCTGCGCTCAGTCGTAAGCGCCTCCAAGCTCTTAACCATGCTGCCTTCAGTGAGCCCTTTCTGAGAAGTCGCACCTGTCGTTCCAATCCCAGCGGGCAGCCTTGTGGGGGTTTGAACAGCTGGTTCCGCTTTCTTAATTCTCCGATAAGCCAGGGCCAAGCCAGCTCCGATCAGCAAGAACCCTGTTATCATGGTTCCGAATAGGTAGATATCTTCAGCGTCCTCGATCAACAGTCCCGCCAGGCACACGATCCTCTGCCACCCGTCCATCGTGTATCCGGCAGGGAAAGTCCCTCCAGGGCTCTCGGGTTCTCCCGAGCCCAGACTTCTTGTTAAAGGGTGTCAATAGCATTCAGAGACCAGTTGATCAAATCCATAATTCTCTTTTAGGTTTTAGACAGACTGTGAGAGAGTGTTCCAGGGAAAGTAATACAAAAATCAGCTATGTACCACAGGCCTTCAAGCTGGCTGTAGTTAAACCTTTACTCAAAAGCATCTCTAGACCCAGCAGTCTTAGCTAATTATAGGCCAATCTCCAACCTTCCTTTATATCCAACATCCTTGAAAGAGTAGTTGTCAAACAGCTAACAGATCATCTGCAGAGGTTTATTTGAAGAGTTTCAGTCAGGTTTCAGAGCTCATCACAGCACAGAAACAGCTTTAGTGAAGGTTACAAATGATCTTCTTATGGCCTATGACAGTGGACTCATCTCTGTGCTTGTCCTGCCAAATTGCTGGATCGGCGGACAGAGGCGGTTTCTCGCAAGTTAAGTAGATTTTTTTAAGGCTTTTTTTCCCGAAGTCGCAAAAGTATGACGTCACAACAATGTGATTGGTCACTTGCAATGTTGAACCTGGAACGACATTTATTATGATGATGTGGGAACAACACCGACACAAGTAGATCGTGCGTTCCATACTGTCAGGTTTTAGATCTCACCCTGGGTCAACACACCTGAATCCCACAATTAGTTCGTTACCAGGCCTCTGTTGAACTTCAGGACATGTTGGGGGTGTCCAAATTCCTGGGCTGCATCATCCTGAGGCCGCATTTGTAGACCGATTACGTCACAGCGATGTGCCAAAGGCTGTCCAAATTCGTAGACTCCGACAAATGCGGCGGACAAATGCGGCCTACTTTTCCCCAAATTTGAAGGATGGGTCGGGTGTATCCCAGAATTCATAGCGCGGCCCAGCCAATTCCACTTTCCAACAATGGCGCCCGCTACTAAGTTTTACTATTACTCTTATTACTCTTTCTGGGTCACAAAAGAAACTTTTTAGATATTTTCAGGCAAAAATGTAGCTGTGTAAATTTCAAATATCTGCTCGATTTATCAAGACATCACATATTTGGAAAAGTGCTCTGACAGAAACGTCTGTTACCCACCAGCTCGATAGCACATCGTTTTCAAACCCCCCGCGGTCTTTAAACATGATATCACTCAGGTTAAACATGATATATAAGTCACTTAGATGACTTAAAAATGTTATTGTTTGGCTTTTTCAGTGTTTGATTTGTTCCTGAGTAAATCGGTTTGGCTGACATTAAAGTTATAGTTTTTACACGGCTGAATAAACATCAAACAGAAAACTGATTAAACAAAAGTGTGAGATGGTCAAGAATTAAGCCAGTGTCCTGTTATATTTTAGATTGCAAGGAGCTGAGTTTTGTAAACTCCACCGAGACAGCTGGTGACGCAAATCTAAAGGCTTGCACTTCGGGCCTACCCGGTCTTTGGCAGACACGGCCCACATAGACGGCGAAGGCCGGGTCCTCAGGAGGATACAGCCTATGAATTTGGACACCTTTATTGAGGAGATCATTTAGCCATTTGAATCAGCTGTGCTGGATCAAGGACACCTGCAGGACACTGGAACTTGAGGCCTGGAGTTGGACACCCCAGATTAGAGCGCGCTGTAGGTATAGGGCTTTGGAGTTGACGTCACGCCGCAATGCATTGTGGGAGCACGGCACCATTTTCGAGGTCTACGAATCAAAACAAACATACTGTGTTGGAACGACGATTACAAGATGCTTAAAAGCAGCTCAAAAGAGAATGGACTGTATAGAGACCGATTGCGTCCAGAGGCGAAGCGGCGGTACTTGCAGAAAATAGCGTGCATTGGAAATGTGGACCCGTATGAAATACGGCCGTGGAGTAGAAACCCCGAAGACCAACCGCTATTGACGTAGCCTGATATATTTTCGTACCTTATCTGTGGAGTCAGCGCGTATATGGGCAGAAATCTGTGCCATCAGAAACTGAATTTGAATAAGTTAAATTTGAATTTGAATTGCTCTGATTGAATCTGAATTGTAACTTGAATAAATGCTTTTGAAAACTGAATTTGAATTAGTCCAATTTGAAATTGAATTTATGGTTTGAAAATGATCATCACTAAATTGAAATTGAATTTTATATTTTGAAAGTGAATTGATTTGCTTTGAAACTGCATTTTATTCTTTAAAAATTCAGCTCTCGAATAATTTCAGTTTCACTTCTCACCATTCAGTTTCAGTTCCAAAATTCAGTTTTTTGGAACTTACATCCGGTTCCGGTTCAAGCGCAGATTAATAGAACTGCGTTTTACTAGCGGACCGAAAGTGTTACTGACGGGAATCTACAGCATCTTTAGCTGAATTAAGACTTCAGAAGTCATTCGTCATGTCGAATGACCAGCGGATAAACTCTCAGGTTGGTAATAAATGTATTACATGTATAAGAACAAGCGTCATGTTAACAAATGACAGCCGTAAGGTAACTTTTATGCTTATTGCAGCTGCTAGCTAAAAACGCTAATTTAGCGTAATTTGCCCTGAATTCAGCTTTGACAACAAATATGATCGACTGTTTCTAGTAGAATTCCAAAGTTGTCATCTTGGGCCCTCTCAGAGTACCCCCTCTGTATGCTTGCAGAGACCCCTACAGTAGGGAAACATGCAAAACGGTGTCCAAACCTTTGTGTTTTAGCTTTATTTATGTCTTACACAGCATCCCAACTCTTTAGCTAACTTAATAACTTTAGCTAAAGTGAATAGTTAGTCTAATTCATTAGTGCAGCATTACTGGATCACCTCTGTTTGAAGTGATATAATATGATATACAACTATCACTGAAACAGCAAACTTTGTAAATAAGCAAACAACACTTCTCATTCTCTAAACGTTTGGCCACAGCTGTAGATTACACTATCAGTGCTTGTTCACTCTTGACAATAATTACATTTCTAAATTTACTTTGTGCATTTACAGGTAAACAATATCTAATATTTTATCTAAATGACTGCTTTGTCTTTGAAAAGGGTGAAGAGCCTGAGGCCGGTGACAGTCCAGTTCTACTCTAAGTACATCCTTACAGTGGCTCACAGGACAAGGCCACATTCCTGTCCTGCCAGAAGAGAAGACAAACTTCAGAGTCTTCATGCAGTTCAACCACACCTGTCATATTCCATATGACAGGGGTCTCAAACTCCAGTCCTCAAGGGTCAAAGTGTCATGCAACTTTTCCATGTCCTCGAGGACTGGAGTTTGAGACCCCTGCCGTATGGTGTTCATGCTGTTTTCTACCCCACAGTTACAGCATGTCTGACTGCCTGTTCAGCATATGCAAAAATATATGAATTTAAGCATGTGATGACTAAGGCCTTCCATTATGGTGTTTGTCATCACATGTCACAGACATCTGGATGGTCATTTGGAATAAACAAAACTAAAAACTTGTTACTTCATCTTTTATCTTTTTTTCATATTATTATTATTGTTCTTATTTTACATTTTTCATTGTTAGGCATTAGGTTTATTTGTAGTAGTCCTTTCCAACTTCTTTCCCTCTTCCATGTCACTGTGTCAGCTTGTCAGCATCTATTTGGGTTTGGAAGTGAAACAGAAAGTAAGGAAATCCAAAGTGCCATTAAAACCAGGAGAGGTTCTTATATTTCAGAAGAAGGGATTAATTCAAAAGAAATGACCTCAATGCCATATTTTATTTAGGAACCCGAGAGAGCACTTTGCAAAATAACACATTCTTATAATTTCACCCTCAGATGAGCCAAGCTACGACTGTCAGGGAAGGTGATGTAGGTACGGAGCATATGAGAGTGGTTAAGTTTGTCTCTTGTCTATATGAAGGCACAAGAGGGATCAATGGCAAGGCGTAGAGATTCAGTATCTTCAGTCTTCAGTGGACACTCCATTTCTGGCACAAAACACCTGTAAAAGATGGTCGATTTAGGAGGTGACCCGACAACTTCAGCCTGTCAAACATATTAATGGAGCAGTATGCTTTAAAAAAAAAAAAAATCTAATTAAGCATGCACTCAGTACCCTAAGAATTATTATGGTAGTTAAACACAGTGATAGTTGTATATCATATTATATCACTTCAAACAGAGATGATCCAGTAATGCTGCACTAATGAATTAGACTAACTATTCACTTTAGCTAAAGTTATTAAGTTAGCTAAAGAGTTGGGATGCTGTGTAAGACATAAATAAAGCTAAAACACAAAGGTTTGGACACCGTTTTGCATGTTTCCCTACTGTAGGGGTCTCTGCAAGCATACAGAGGGGGTACTCTGAGAGGGTCCAAGATGACAACTTTGGAATTCTACTAGAAACAGTCGATCATATTTGTTGTCAAAGCTGAATTCAGGGCAAATTACGCTAAATTAGCGTTTTTAGCTAGCAGCTGCAATAAGCATAAAAGTTACCTTACGGCTGTCATTTGTTAACATGACGCTTGTTCTTATACATGTAATACATTTATTACCAACCTGAGAGTTTATCCGCTGGTCATTCGACATGACGAATGACTTCTGAAGTCTTAATTCAGCTAAAGATGCTGTAGATTCCCGTCAGTAACACTTTCGGTCCGCTAGTAAAACGCAGTTCTATTAATCTGCGCTTGAACCGGAACCGGATGTAAGTTCCAAAAAACTGAATTTTGGAACTGAAATTGAATCGTAGACCTGAAACTGAAATTATTCGAGAGCTGAATTTTTAAAGGATAAAATGCAGTTTCAAAGCAAATCAATTCATTTTCAAAATATAAAATTCAATTTCAATTTAGTGATGATCATTTTCAAACCATAAATTCAATTTCAAATTGGACTAATTCAAATTCAGTTTTCAAAAGCATTTATTCAAGTTACAATTCAGATTCAATCTGAGCAATTCAAATTCAAATTTAACTTATTCAAATTCAGTTTCTGATGGCACAGATTTCTGCCCATACGCGTACAAGTTGTCATTCAAACAAAAGTAAGTCAGCTCGAGTACTGCGAATAAAATGCGTTTGATTTCCATCCGAACATTCACATTAGTGCAGCATAAATTCATTCATGAGGGGAAATTACAGTGAGAACATGTGGAGGCTGTTAGAGGGATAACATAGTGAGTTCAGTGCATTGATGTGACATTGTCCTGAAGGATTTAGTTATTCTTTATGGTTAAAGAAATTGCAATGATTTATTAATGTTTATTATAAATAATTCTAATTATGCATCTTGCTTCCATATTTGTATCTTGCGTCCCTAAAAATACATTTTATTTTAATTTTATACATTGATTAATGACCTGCAGAATCTCCTTATCATATTAGGTGATTCATAATTGTCACGTTATACTTTCTCCATCTCTAAAGTGATGACATCCTTGCATTACATACTTTAGGTTCATTTTCTGCAGGCAGGTTTCTGACAGAACAGGCAGATTTAGAATATAACATGCAGCACTCTATAGATGGACACATAAAGAAATGCATAATTACATGTGTGTGCTAACTTTCTAAACACTTTGTTACATTTATGATAAAGTAGATAAAACACATTTACGTCGGCCTTGGCTCATAGTTCTTGTCTTTAAATGAACTTTGTCTGTGTGTGTTTCAGGTCCTGCACTCTCAAAGACTGAATGAACCAGCATTGCAGCCATGGGTCACTGTGAGCATCACAGGGAAGGTTGAAGCTGCCCACTGCACCTGTATGGCCGGAGTCACGGAGACCTGCACCCATGTCGCTGCTCTTCTGTTTAATGTAGAAGCAACAGTGTTGATCCGTGGCACAAGGACTGTTACAGATGAACCTGCATACTGGGTTTTGCTGGGCAATGTGACCAAGATACAGCCAGAGGTTGGCCATAAGATGGACTTCTCCTCTTCAGCTGCCCAAAAAAAGGCTCTCAATCAAAACATAAACAGACCATCCGTAGTGACAGGTAAAAGGAGCCGTCCTCAAAACAGAAAAATCCCACCTGCTACTGTGGAGGAGTTGTCACTGCTATTGGATACTTTGCTGGAACACAGTAAAGCTGTGGGTTGTGGGAATGACCCATCATGTTTTATCTAGGGGTCTAGATTTATGCCTGTAGTGCACTGCCATGTAAATAATTTGCATTTACTGAATATGTACTGACTGAGTACCACTGTTCAAAAGTTGAATAAAGAAACAAACAAATTTTTGCCTGTTTTTTTAAAATTAAAACCACTTTATAGAACATCACATCCGGTACAATGATGATGTCATTTATAGTTTACAAATGACAAAATGTTTACACAAAATCATGACAGTGTTTACATGATATCACCCACTACTAACACGACTTTATTTACTGTATCTTTTGAAAAAATACCGCTATTTATACAGCAAAAGACTTAAGAATATTTAACAGGAGCAAGTTTCATTTTCCCTGGTTTTATTATCACACTGTTCACCAAATGCAGCAAACCTTCACCATCTTATCCAGGAGGGTCACCTCTTCACCCTCACATGGAAGAAGTAATCTGATTGGCATGGTGGTCTGTTTGAAGCAGGTCCCTCGTGTAGCGCTGGAACTCAGTCACGATGTTTCATCCATTTCATAGGCTGGTTTGCTGCAATAATGCCAAATAATTAGCAACTCTATAAATAGAAGGTAGTTCTGCAAAATCACTCAGTAGGATGTTTGTTCTAATTTGCTATGACCTCAGAGCGCATCGAAAATAAAACTAATAGGCTATAAAGAGTGATATGAACATATTTAGAACTTACCGGAATGAAAATGTCCGGAGCACCAACAGATATTTGGAGATGGAAGAGAACTGCACGTCAGCTCGTCTCACAGCTGCTCTCCAGGCTGGACGCCTTCGTTTGGTAACATCGATACACGAGCTGCTCGTGTTGCTTCCAGGTTGGGAAAGAATGAAAAGATAAACCATTTTCAAGCTTATTCTCTTGCCAGTCGTGCGATCGAACATTGCAGCCGACCACACAGCAAGAACGAACCGTGGCTGTTGTGTGTGCCTTCGCTCCTTTTTCGCTCGCGCTTTGTTTAGACCCCCAAAATGGCGGATCGGGTCAAAATCCTTTCCACGCCCACCCCCGTGACATCACGCTCCAAAACCCTACAGGGAGTGCAGAATTATTAGGCAAGTTGTATTTTTGAGGAATAATTTTATTATTGAACAACAACCATGTTCTCAATGAACCCAAAACACTCATTAATATCAAAGCTGAATGTTTGTGGAAGTAGTTTTTAGTTTGTTTTTAGTTTTAGCTATTTTAGGGGGATATCTGTGTGTGCAGGTGACTATTACTGTGCATAATTATTAGGCAACTTAACAGAAAACAAATATATACCCATTTCAATGATTTATTTTTACCAGTGACACCAATATAACATCTCCACATTCACAAATATACATTTCTGACATTCAAAAACAAAACAAAAACAAATCAGCGACCAATATAGCCACCTTTCTTTGCAAGGACACTCAAAAGCCTGCCATCCATGGATTCTGTCAGTGTTTTGATCTGTTCACCATCAACATTGCGTGCAGCAGCAACCACAGCCTCCCAGACACTGTTCAGAGAGGTGTACTGTTTTCCCTCCTTGTAAATCTCACATTTGATGATGGACCACAGGTTCTCAATGGGGTTCAGATCAGGTGAACAAGGAGGCCATGTCATTAGTTTTTCTTCTTTTATACCCTTTCTTGCAGCCACGCTGTGGAGTACTTGGACGCGTGTGATGGAGCATTGTCCAGCATGAAAATCATGTTTTTCTTGAAGGATGCAGACTTCTTCCTGTACCACTGCTTGAAGAAGGTGTCTTCCAGAAACTGGCAGTAGGACTGGGAGTTGAGCTTGACTCCATCCTCAACCCGAAAAGGCCCCACAAGCTCATCTTTGATGATACCAGCCCAAACCAGTACTCCACCTCCACCTTGCTGGCGTCTGAGTGGGACTGGAGCTCTCTGCCCTTTACCAATCCAGCCACGGGCCCATCCATCTGGCCCATCAAGACTCACTCTCATTTCATCAGTCCATAAAACCTTAGAAAAACCAGTCTTGAGATATTTCTTGGCCCAGTCTTGACGTTTCAGCTTGTGTGTCTTGTTCAGTGGTGGTCGTCTTTCAGCCTTTCTTACCTTGGCCATGTCTCTGAGTATTGCACACCTTGTGCTTTTGGGCACTCCAGTGATGTTGCAGCTCTGAAATATGGCCAAACTGGTGGCAAGTGGCATCTTGGCAGCTGCACGCTTGACTTTTCTCAGTTCATGGGCAGTTATTTTGCGCCTTGGTTTTTCCGCACGCTTCTTGCGACCCTGTTGACTATTTTGAATGAAACGCTTGATTGTTCGATGATCACGCTTCAGAAGCTTTGCAATTTTGAGACTGCTGCACCCCTCTGCAAGATATCTCACTATTTTTGACTTTTTTGAGCCTGTCAAGTCCTTCTTTTGACCCATTTTGCCAAAGGAAAGGACGTTGCCTAATAATTATGCACACCTGATATAGGGTGTTGATGTCATTAGACCACACCCCTTCTCATTACAGAGATGCACATCACCTAATATGCTTAATTGGTAGTAGGCTTTCGAGCCTACACAGCTTGGAGTAAGACAACATGCATGAAGAGGATGATGTGGACAAAATACTCATTTGCCTAATAATTCTGCACTCCCTGTATTACAGGTACTGCACTGCAGTGGTTTGTATCATATCTATCTAATAGACTCCAGTTTGTGCATGTAAATGGAGAGTCCTCTTCACACACTGAGGTTAATTATGGAGTTCCACAGGGTTCAGTGCTAGGACCAATTCTGTTTACATTATACATGCTTCCCTTAGGCAGCATCATTAGAAGACATAGCATACATTTACACTGCTATGCAGATGACACCCAGCTCTATCTGTCCATGAAGCCAGATAACACACACCAATGAGTTAAACTGCAGGAATGTCTTAAAGACATAAAGACCTGGATGGCTGCTAACTTTCTGCTTCTTAATTCAGATCAAACTGAGGTTATTGTACTCGGCCCTGAAAATCTTAGAAATATGGTCTCTAACCAGATTCTTACTCTGGATGGCATTACCTTGGCCTTCAGTAACACTGTGAGGAACCTTGGAGTCATTTTTGACCAGGACATGTCCTTCAACGCACATATTAAACAAATATGTAAGACTGCTTTCTTCCATTTGTGCAACATCTCTAAAGTTAGAAATATCCTGTCTCAGAGTGACGCTGAAAAACTAGTTCATGCATTTATTACTTCCAGGCTGGACGACTGTAATTCATTATTATCAGGATGTCCTAAAAACTCCCTGAAAACTTCAGCTGATCCAAAATGCTGCAGCAAGAGTCCTGACAGGGACTAGAAAGAGAGAGCAGATTTCTCCTGTTTTGGCTTCCTGTTAAATCCAGAACCAAATTTAAAATTCTTCCTATCACATACAAAGTGAATGATCAGGCCCAGTCGCAGTGGCGGAGCGGGGGGGGGGCTTACTGGGCTTAAGCCCGGGTTGTTTTGTCAGAAGCCCGGGGTCTTTTGGAGTGTAATTTTTTCATAGTTAGATGCCTGGCTGACAACTGTATAAAGCAAAAAACTACACACAATATTCGAAGCACATAGTGCACACTGTGGGAATTTACGACTGTGCGTGAATCCCCCCTAATATTGGTTTGATCCAAGCTCAGACACTAAGCGGGGGGCGGGGCAGCTGCTGCCTGCGAGTGCGCCGTTGGAGAAACGGAACCAGCCATACTAAGGAGAGCTTAAGTTTGACCAGGTACCAAAGCAAATCATTCCTACTGTACAAATAATGTAAATATGACGGTGCATCACGAAAGATTGATATCAAACTGATCACTTGACCAATATTACCTTACTTGCTCTTCAAGTGAATCAACAAACGGCGACATGAAAAGCCGAACAACAACAAAGCTGTTTCTTTAGAGAGTCTCAGCTTACATGTGTGTTTATTTCATATTTTCAGTTGTTTCCCTCCATGGCTAAATAAATCGGTTTCAGTAATGCACTGATATACAAGAATGGGCATAAGGAGCTTCTTTCAAAGAAAAACTCTGGTAGATGTTATTTTATATATTATGCTTTGTGTGTTGTTCAGTATATTTCTATACAAAACAAGAGGAACTTCAACACACAGCAGTATATTCACAGTTGAAACCAGATATTTACACTTTATGGAAAACACAAGAACATTTTTACTGTACAACATCAATTTAGAGTAAACTTGTTTTGCATAAATAAATATTGAAATATCTTTTGAATTAGTTAAATGTCAGAATAAAGAGAGACAGAGCTTCTATTTTTTTATCACTTTCATCAAATTTAGGAGTACATGTACACTAAGTTTATTGTTAATTAATAAGAAACTGCAGACGATTCCATTCTGAGCTGAGCTTCTGATTGGTTCGTAGAGTCCATGTGAGTAAACTGGTGGCACACCTGTGGATGCATATAAGGCAAAACACAGAGCCTGTTTCTGTGACATGGGAACATCAAGAGATGTCAACAAAACACCAGGAAGAGAACTGTGGAGCTCCATAAGTGTGGCTCAGTTTGAATACAATTTGGTGCCATTTGCAATTAAGAAATACAGATAGTTTCTCTCTTTACTCTTAAAGTTAACAAATGTGTTTTTTAAAATAAACATTTAGTCTGATTTGATGTTACAATTAAAAAAGGTGTTTTTATCTGAAGAGTAAATATCTGGTTTCAACTGTGTATTTGACGATTGTCAGCACAAAGAGGGAGAGAGAGAATGAGGACAGAACAGAGATGAACAAGAGCAGGTGAGACACACATGTTAGTCACATGGTTGTTTACCAGAAGTATCACCGTATCACAGGTCCTCATGTATCTCGTACCTAGTGTTTCTTTTTAGGTTTGTTATTTTTCAAATTCTGTATTTATTAAGTTATGCAGGCTTGTTTGCACAACAAGGATAAATAATTATATAAACTTTTCTCAGTCTAAATATTGGACTTTGGTAGAATTAAAAAATAAGTGTAGTGCAGGTCTATGATGGTTTTTAGTGCTGCTATCATCTAGTTCTGATTCTGGTTCTGTCTTGGTTAAGTCCCAAGTAGTCCTGATTTTGAACTGTTGTAGTCCTGTTTTAATTCCGGATCAGTTCTGGGTCTGGTTGAATTGGGGTTTAGTCCCTGTGTCTTGATACAGCCCTGATTTTGTTCTGCCTTGCTGCTTAATTAAAAAACTAGTTTAAGGTGTCCTGCAGATGTGATATATATTTTTCCCTATATGAAGTCATTCTTTTTTGAACAAAACTCAAAACAGAGCCAATTAATCTTTCAGTCATTTCTAACACCCCCCCCCCCCCCAAAAAAAAAAAAAAAAATCCCACATGCATACTACCCTTTAGGGCTAAGCCCCGGGTGTTTCAAATGTCTGGCTCCGCCTCTGCCCAGTCGTACCTGAACAAAGTTATAGTACTGCTTCACCCCATTAGAGCACTTCATTCTCAAAGTGCGGATCTACTTGTGGTTCCTATTCCTAGTATTTAAAAGTAGAATGGGAGGCAGAGCCTTCAGCTTTTCCTCCAGCTTCCAGATCGTATTAGGGAGACAGACACTATCTCTACGTTTAAGCTTAGGCTTCAAACTTTCCTTTTTGGTAGCAATTTAGATAAGGCTGTGTAACACCTGCTTAGTATAGTAAGGTTAAGCTTATAGAATAGATTCGAGAGGAGTAAAATAAGTTTGAGGGAATTGAGTGTAACAATGTTGCAACGGTGCAATAAACCAATGTAAACAACAAGAAAATTATACCATATATCGTTGCACCCCTAGTAACCATGTCTATAGGGGTTACAGCTATCAGGTGACTTCCCTGAATCCTCCCTTAGCTACGCAATATGTTTAGGCTGAAAGGAGATTTCCATGATGATGATGAAGGTTGCCTGGCTCTTTTCCACAGCGTGTATTTCTCCTGTCGTCCTCCCCTAACACCCAGAGAGCTGCCCAGCCAGGCAAGATAAACTTTACTCGTCACGATGAGACGTCTTCCCTGTCTCGCTCAGTCCCTGCATCCTTAAATGTCTCCAGTTGTCCCGAGTTCCCTGTGACTGTCTCCTTGGTGCATTTAAACCCCTGTTCCTCCCTGTCCTCATCGTCTGTTGTCTTCGTCTCCGTTATCAGTCATCATAATTTTACCATCTCTGAGTAAGTCTGCAAATTTCTTTATTAAATCATAAGATTCTTAAATTCATCAAGTCTCTCTGTGCCTGGGTCCTCGTCACAAAACATGACATCACTGTTTTGTACATTTTATCACAATTTAATCCCCATATTTGAGAAAGAAAAGCAAAACACTTTTTTGACCAGTCTGTAACAAAACCATCAAATCAGATAAAGGTTATTTAAATGCTGCAAACAAAGAATGGATTGGAATAAAAAAAAATACATATCCTAACCTTAATTACATGTGAAATATGAATAAATGAAAATACACTCCAAAAATAGAGTCCTTGAAATGTACAAATGTATAAAATATTGATAAATAAAATTATAAAAATGGAGGAACTTTGCCTATGGTACAATGTATGAAAAGATCTTTATGTCATGGTCCTGGGCCATGTTGGCCCAGTTCTCTTGTATGTTTGTATTTTGTTCCCTATTTAGGCCATGTTTCCTGAGTTGCCCTGTTATGTTGTTCCCTGTGTGTTTTCCCTTCGTGGCTTTTACCCCCTGTGTGCCCCTCTGTGTATCTGTGAGCCCTCGTCTCTCCTTATGTTTTATTCCATGTTTCCCCAGCCCGTTATGTCTGTGTTTTCCCCGTGCTCTCTCTCCTCCTGTCTGAACCTCCGTACTTCCTGTTTGACTCTGCCCGTCTCCCGTCAGTGTTATGTTCACCCCGCCCTGTCTCGTTATGGTTATCTGTGTCAGCTGTGTTCCCCGTGTGTTCCCACTTTCCTCGTTAACCCTCTGTGTATTTCTGTCTGCGTCTCCCTCTGTTCGGCGTCGCGTTCTCCCTCATGCTGTGTGGATCTTCCTGTGTCTACCTGCGAGTGTTAGTTTACTTTTCCCCAGTTTAGTTTTGTATTTCCTGTGTTCTGCCGTGCCAGCATTAAAGCTGTGTTTCTCGAGTTCATCCCCGTGTCTGTGAGTTTTGCATTTGGGTCCTCCTCCTGCCTGCCACACAGCGATCCATGACAGAAGAACGCGACCACGACATGGACCCAGCAACTCACAACCCCTCCGCTGAGCTCCGGGAGGATTTGATCTATACGGTGGAATATCACTGTCAGGAGTGGGAGGCGCTGCCAGGAGACGAACACCGGGAGGTCGTAGCCGTCCGTCTACAGCGGATGGTGTCCGGACTCCCGTGGCTGTTCGGCGCGCTGCACCCCCACATCCGGGACTTCCTTGTTTCCACCGTAGGCGTCCGCCCGGAGCTGCCTCTCCAGTGTGAGGGGTCGGAGGACGTTCAGCCTGGTCCGCTGGAGGATTCGCGGCCCGGCTCATCTCCTCCCCCCTCTCGGCGAAAACGGCGCTCACGCCGCCCTAAAATTTCTGAGCAAACTCCGGTGGTGAGTGACACTAACTGTTTCTTCCATGCCACTTCCAAGTCGGACCAACTCGGACAATATTCTGTTCCTGAGTCCGCAGTTTTTCACGTCTGTAACTCATCAGAGATGAACAGTAAGTTTGAAAATGACTGTGTTTCCAGGCCTCATAACATTTCTAAGTTCACCTCTGCACCTATTAAGCATGAGACTGAGTTCATTGCCCCCCTAGAGACTGCTGTTCAGGCTGACTTAAAAAACTCTGGCACTGTAGACTCTGTGTGCGTCATCCCAGAGACCGTTAACTCTGTGTCTGGTAATTCTGGGTCAGTTAATCCAGAGTCTGCATTACCTACCCTCACACCCATGTTTGAGAATGACTGTTTTTCCTTTGCTCCTCCCGGGTCAGCAGTAATTGACACACAGACTGATAATCCCACTTTAGAAAAGAAAAAGACTATTTTTGAGTTGCATACTTGTGAACTAAGTGTTAAAACAAACTGTCCTGAGGTTCCTCTTCCTGCTGAAACCAGAGGGGACCCCCTGTAAAATGAACAGTGTGTCTGCCAACCTCCAAAGGCTACACTTTCTGTTTCTCAGGTTGCTTGTGACCCTCTGCCACATTTAGCTTTTCCTGCCTTGTCTGTTAGCTCTGACTCTGTTTCTCCAGGGACAAAGAATGTTGCTCCTCTCGTGTTAACACTAGCTGATGCGAAGTCTGTTAACTCAGGTTTTGAAAACACTAAGACTGTGCATTCAATCACAACTGTTAAGGTTAAGTGCAACAAGTTACCGTCCGTCATGTGTAAACGGCTAGGGGAGCTCAGGTTGACTATTCCTGAGTTAGTTTCTCACCAAGTTGCCTCGGACACCGCCTGTGTTAACTCCCCAACTCCTGTACCTCCTATGTATAAGACTGTGGATGGTGTTTCTTCAGTCCTGAACTATGCTGCTCTCCAACCTGTATATTTAGAAACGGTCTGTGTGAATGCTCCTGTGTCCGCAACGGATCCCTTTGTGCTCTGTATTACTGACTCTGACTCTGCTAAACCTGGATCTTCCTGTGCTATGACTGTTTTAGAGACTGCTACTCCTAACATGGACAGCTTAAGGCCTACAGAGTTGCCAGGAGTGACTCGCCATGACTCTCTGTTCGCTATCATTGCTTCTAGCTCCACTAACTCGATTTTCCCTGTGTCTGTTTCTGTTCCTGTGCTTCGCTCTCCGCCTCCAGTTCCTGTAACCAGGGCAGCGCGGGCCCAGCTTTCCCTTGCTCCCGTACCAGTTCCTCGGGAGAGGGTGGCTGAGGTCCAGCTGGTCCCTGCTTCTGTCCCCAGCCTGGCAGAGGCGCCGTTCATCCCGGCACCCGTACCTGTTCCTCGGGTGGGGTTGATGGACACCCTGCCTTTGCCTGCTCCTGTTCCGGTTCACCTGGTGAGGTCAGCCGTGACCCTGCCGACTCCTGCACCCGTCTCAGTTCCTCGGGTGGGAGCGACAGAGGTCCAGCTAGCTCCTGCAAATACACCGGCCCCCAGGGTAAAGGCAGCCAGAGCCCAGCTCGTCCCTACACCCGCATCTGTTCCTCGGGTGGGGATGGCTGGTGTTCGGCCAGGCCTAGCACCTGTTCCTGTTCCCAGAAGGAGAGCAACCCAGAGTCAGACACCTGCTCAAACACAAGCGCAACTACCACTACAACTGGCATTTCTGTCCATAACGCAGTCTGTAGCTCAGTTATTAGCGCAGTTTCTTGTTTTGTCACCAGTCCAGACTTTAGCACAGTTAGCAGCTCCATTACCCATTCAGTCATCCGCTCTGTTACCACCTCAGTTTCTTGCTCCATTGCCTGTTTGGTTATCAGCCCAGTTCCCTGTTTGGTCACCAGCTCAGTCTCTAGTTCAGTTAGCTCAGTCACCAGCCGAGTTAATCGCTCAGCAACCCATTCAGACACTGCCAACCTCAGCTGGAAGCCTTTGTGAGCTTTCTCCGCCAGCTGAGGACTGCGTGGTGCTGACAAACTTTGGACAGACTGTCTGCTCTGCACAGCCCCAGCCGTTGCATCCTAAGCCGACTGTGTGCCCTGTGCAGCTACAGTTAGCGTCCCCTCAGCCAGAAGTCTCTGCACCTGCTGGCTCTGCATCTGTCTCCGCTGGGGGTTCAGGAGGACCCCTCCAGCAGCACCTCGTCTCCGCTGGCGGCTCTGCCCAGCCCGGCCAGCACCTCCTCGTCTCCGCTGGGGGTTCAAGGGAACCTCTCCAGCCGCTCCTCGTCTCCGCTGGCGGCTCTGCTCAGCCCGGCCAGCACCTCCTCGTCTCTGCTGGAGGGTCCGAGGGGCCCGTTCAGCCTCCTCTCTCCGCTGGAGGGTCTGAGGGGCCCGTTCAGCCTCCTCTCTCCGCTGGAGGGTCTGAGGGGCCCGTTCAGCCTCCATCAACCTCTGCAGCTCCGCCTGGTCCAGCCTCAGCCTCAGCAGCATCCGAGTCTTCGTCCTCGTCTGGTCCAGCCTCAGCCTCAGCAGCATCCGAGTCTTCGTCCTCGTCTGGCCCCGCCTCCGAGTCTTCGTCCTCATCTGGCCCCGCCTCCGAGTCTTCGTCCTCATCTGGCCCCGCCTCGACTGGTCCTGTGCCCACCGGGCCTCGGCCAGTACGCCTGACACTGGAGAGCCGCCGCTGCCTTCCGCGCGGCCGGCCCCCTGAACTGCTCCGTCTCCTTCGCCGCTGCCTTGCGCGCGGCCGGCCTCCAGACCAGCTCTGTCACCTGTGCCACCCGCCTGGTCGGCCCCCCGACCGTGTGACCCGTGAACTTTTGTGCCGGTGGGCTCTGGGTCGGCCCCCTGAACTTTATTTGAACTATGGTCTTGTGCTCCTGTGTTTTCTGTTGTTCGTTTTTGTTTCCTGTTCTGGTCCCTCCGTCCTGGTCCCCCGCCTCCCGCCCTGGGTGGGTTGTTTTCTGTTTTTGTCTTGGTTCTCAGGTTTTGGCTGTCGGGAGCCAGCCCTTGTGGGGGGGGGGGGGGGGGGGGGTCATGGTCCTGGGCCGTGTTGGCCCAGTATTCTTAGTTTTCTTGTATGTTTGTATTTTGTTCCCTATTTAGGCCATGTTTCCTGAGTTGCCCTGTTATGTTGTTCCCTGTGTGTTTTCCCTTCGTGGCTTTTACCCCCTGTGTGCCCCTCTGTGTATCTGTGAGCCCTCGTCTCTCCTTATGTTTTATTCCATGTTTCCCCTGCCTGTTATGTCTGTTTTCCCCGTGCTCTCTCTCCTCCTGTCTGAACCTCCGTACTTCCTGTTTGACTCTGCCCGTCTCCCGTCAGTGTTATGTTCACCCCGCCCTGTCTCGTTATGGTTATCTGTGTCAGCTGTGTTCCCCGTGTGTTCCCACTTTCCTCGTTAACCCTCTGTGTATTTCTGTCTGCGTCTCCCTCTGTTCGGCGTCGCGTTCTCCCTCATGTTGTGTGGATCTTCCTGTGTCTACCTGCGAGTGTTAGTTTACTTTTCCCCAGTTTAGTTTTGTATTTCCTGTGTTCTGCCGTGCCAGCATTAAAGCTGTGTTTCTCGAGTTCATCCCCGTGTCTGTGAGTTTTGCATTTGGGTCCTCCTCCTGCTTGCCACACAGCGATCCATGACACTTTACTGCAGATGCTACTATGGCTCTGCAGATTTTTTCTTTTATTTTAACCTATGTCGCCTCACCTTGAGGTTGGCAAATCTGTCTATCACTTTTTGGTGATCAACTCTCTCAAGCAGTTTAACAGTAAATGTTGTGCCTGTCACTGCTCCCTGTCTGTTTTCTTACCTGGTTCTTCCTGACCTTGTACTCTCTCCTCACGTTCCCCTCTTTCCTTGCTCCCTCTTTGGACTGACAATCATACACAAATAGATTGTATTCAATTAGATGAAAAAATGACATTAATATGAAAAAAACAAATATATTAAGATCACTACAAAAAAGTCCTCTCTCAGTGTACTTTCAACCAAAAGGCAAATAACCAAACCACATGAACATCTAATAAAAGATAAATATTGAAACACTGATCCAACATTATTCTTGATTGACGGATCATTTGTTCTTATACTTTTACCTGAATGTGGCTCCTGGGTTTAATATCAGCACATGCACATATGACAAAATAAACAACTTCTCTCACTCCATATCAAACAGGACAGTGGTAACAACAGCAGACTACAGACAATTTCAAGTTTTAGATTTTAAATAGGCTGTATGAATTTCAATGGGAGCAACAGGACGGTCAAATGTCGCTGATTTTACTACAGAGCAGGACGGATTGTAGGGCAGCAAACATCGTCGGAAAACACGTTTCCAACACTGCAGGTTACCTGGTGTAATGTTTTTCAGCTAAAAAGAAACATGGCCTGACTCCTACCTAACTGTAGAAAGAGTAACTGAAGGTTAAATGCAGCTAACATGTCCTGTTTTAAGCCAGGCACTTACACCTCCGCTCAACTGCGTCTCAGCCACCATCGCTCTGGCAGCAATGGCGCTAGAGCCAGAGTAGGGGAGAGGAGAGCTGGAACAAACCATTTTGGGAGAGGGGGGGTTATCTATACTTTTGTTGTTAAAATGTTACATCTGAATCAAGTACTGAATGCTTTTTATATTTTTAGTAGTGTGTCACACAAACAGCAAATATTGTCAAAAAAAAGTAAGAAATCTTTGGGGGTGCTTTGATTCATTTGATCTTTCTATAATCTTTTTATAGAAATAGAAATATGGAAATGTACTGATAAGTGATCAGAATTATAATATTTCTGACTGAGACAAAATTTCCCCGATTCAAATCGAATCGAATCGTGGATTGAATCGATTTGGGATCTTGCGAATTGGAATCGAATCGATTCTAGAAATCAGTGACGATATCCAGCCCTAATTTTATATTTATTATATTATTTTTTCTATAATTGTTTATTATTTTTCAGTATTTTGTTATGTTATTAATTGGTATATGTATAGAGAATGCACATCGTTTGTTAAACATGCTTACATGCCACCATGTGGTTTAAGACATTTTGACCAGTTTTAAATATCAAGGTTTAAATGAAACATTTTGGCGGTTTCCAAAAACCAGCTGACATCATGGTGACAAAGTCTTGGAATGTTTTTAAATCTTTTATATTCAGTCTATCGAGTCAGGCCCTGTTCTTGAAATACATTTAACTTCAAGGCAGTCCTTTCTATATTCATCTCAAGTCTCCCCCAGTCTCTGTGATTGAACTCTAATCATTAATAGTTGGATCTTTTAATCAACGAGGCAGAGTGACTCGTTTTCTAAGGCGTCTCTATCGCCGACTTTTTTCTTTTCCTTTTTCTTCCTCCAGATATGTGAGATAAATTCAGTCCGCAGCACTCACAGCACAATCGACATGTTTGTGTCAGATCTGCTGGAGCACAGCTGAAGTTACATTTCTTCATCCTCTCAGATGCTCATTTACACCACACCGCTTCCTAGACAGTGCTCTCTGTTATTGTAAGTGATGCATTAGGGAAATTCTGAAATAATGATCATATAAATATTTGTAATTTTTTTTGAGTGAAGTGGAACTTGAAATAAACATTATTCTTGTTTAAAACCCTTTTAGTAGACGACTCGTGATGAGATCTCACTGCTTTGTATAGGAATGTAAACTGGACTGGGTTGTTTCAGTCTTCATATATGACCTGTGCGCTGAACTGCAGGACTCTTACCTGCTTTTCACTGTGGAAAATAATGGCCCATAACCATTCTTAATTCTAGTTCATTATTGTATCACAGAGTGCTGTCAGTGCTGCTGGTTTGCTAAGGCGACAGCTTCACATCAGAGCTCTGAAACCTGAAACTGGACACATTTAAACATTCACTGCTACTCTCCCAGAGAGCAGATGTGGACATCAACTTAGTTTGACTCAGATTAAAGTGAACAGGTATTCTCAGTGTGTATCCTGTGTTCTAGCAGCCAAGGGTACAGCTGTGTTAAAGAGACTTAGCAAGTTAGAATCAAATAATGTTTATAGTTTTTTAAATCGCCAAATTAATAGGATAACGAATAATGAATTACAGTATTAATTGAAAGCATTTCAGTGAGTTTTTAGGACTTCCTGATAATAATGAATTACAGTCGTCCAGCCTGGAAGTAATAAATGCATGAACTAGTTTTTCAGCGTCACTCTGAGACAGGATATTTCTAACTTTAGAGATGTTGCACAAATGGAAGAAAGCAGTCTTACATATTTGTTTAATATGTGCGTTGAAGGACATGTCCTGGTCAGAAATGACTCCAAGGTTCCTCACAGCGTTACTGGAGGCCAAGGTAATGCCATCCAGAGTAAGAATCTGGTTAGATACCATATTTCTAAGCTTTTCAGGGCCGAGTACAATAACCTCAGTTTGATCTGAATTAAGAAGCAGAAAGTTAGCGGCCATCCAGGTCTTTATGTCTTTGCTAAACTGAAACTAGGAACATAACTTGATCCCAACAATTTGTATTTTTATTTCCTGAGCTGCAGGCTCCATGCTCTCTAAGAGTTTGAGAGGAAAGATTAAATATTAAAAGCAGAATTCAAACATAGTCTACAGACAAACTTGAAATGAGCTCAGCCAGTACAGTTAGGGTCCTGTTTTAGGATCATATAGTAATGCTCACAGTAAGATAAAAAATAAAGACCACAGTGCCATCCAGTCCAGCCCAGTCCTTGGTGTGGCACAGGCAGCAGCATATACAACAACAAAAAGGAAAAACTACCCTATTCACACGAGGGTCATTCTTTCAGAAATCAGCCAACTTGCATCTACATCTATATTACAAAGTTTGAACTTAGGAGGGCTGTGAATGTTTTCTTTGTATAAAAAAACCTCTGCCAGTGTGGCTGTGGCTACAATGTAGCTGCCATCACCAGTGTGTGAATGGGTGGATGACTGGATGTGTAAAGCGCTTTGGGGTCCTTAGGGACCAGTAAAGCGCTATACAAATACAGGCCATTTTTTTTTTACCATTTAGAACATTTTTTGAAAATATAGTCAGCTGACTTGCTTTCAAACCAGTTTGACATTAAAATCTGAATAGAATAGGAATCAAAACTGTTGAAGACAAGTCCTTAAAACATGAACCAAAAGTCCATCACTCCTGCAAAGTTGTATATTTGGGTACACACTAATAAAAACACTGTCAGTGACAATTTCTCAATAAACAAATATGACAATTTGTAGCACAAAAAAATATCAGTTGATAGTCTGATCAATAGAGATAAAAGATTAGAGTTGTTTTGAGTTGAAACTCTAATTATAATGTTGAAAATAACTCTTAAATCGAATTTCCCAGAGGAACCCACCCGAGGGATTAATAAAGTTCTATCTAATCTAAATATTTTTATTTTTTATTTTTTAATATCTGCTCTCTTTCTCTCAAATCATGACACATTTACATTTTCTGATCAGACATGTGTGACCTGCCTCTGACTTTTATGACTCAAAGTTTGTACATATATAAAGATTTCTTTGCAATTGTAGCTTCACATTTCAAACACTTTTTTTAGACATTTGAAAAACAAAAAACAAACAAAGCCTGACTTTCACTTGTTTGTCACACTGAAATCAAAGGCAGTGTTCAAACATGAATATGTTACAAGTATTACACACAAACCCCACCCCCACACTCCAGCTTTAATCTGATAAACCTGCTCTCGCTCCAGTTTCTGCCATGATGCCACTCATCAAAACTAAGCAGCTCTGTAAACAAGAAAATGACCAAAACACCATCAAACTATTAAAATAAAAGTCCAGAGTGACCAGGACAATAGTGCTAACCAGTACACCAGTGCAAAAATAGCAGCCTTAAACTGACTAATTTACTTTACACTAATTATGAACAGATAATGAAACTATTTGTTTTACTGAACGCCAGCAAACTTTCTGTGTGGAGCCTTCTTGTTCCCTGTGCCTGTGTGGTTTCTCTCTCTGTACTGACTCATGTGTTAGGTTAACTGGTGAGTCTGTGTTTGCCATTGATAATGAGTGTGAGAGGCTGTCTGTGTGTTTGCCCTGTGATGGGCGTCTTACCTGTCTATGCTGTTAAAGTCTGCCTGCCTGAAAGTTATGTTAGAACCTCGGTGACCCTGAATTAGATAACTGATTAAGAAAAGGGATGGATGATTATTTTAAAGATCCATCCATCCATCTTCATCCGCTTTATCCGCCGCCGGGTTGCCGGGGCAGCAGCCTAAACGGGCGACCGTGGCTCAGGGGGTTGGGAATCGCATCTGTAACCGGAAGGTCGCCGGTTCGATCCCTGGGCTCTCTGTCCTGGTCGTTGTGTCCCTGGGCAAGACACTTTACCCTACTTGCCTACTGGTGTTGGCCAGAGGGGCCGATGGCGCGATATGGCAGCCTCCCCAGCCTGTCAGTCTGCCCCAGGGCAGCTGTGGCTACAACTGTAGCTGCCTCCACCAGTGTGTGAATGTGAGAGTGAATGAATAGTGGTATTGTAAAGCGCTTTGGGTGCCTTGAAAAGCGCTATATAAATGCAATCCATTATTATTATTATTATAAGCACAGAAGCCCAGACCTCCCTCTCCCCAGCCACCTCCTCCAGCTTATCCGGGGGAACACCAAGGCGTTCCCAGGCCAGCCGAGAGATATAATCTCTCCAGCGTGTCCTGGGTCTGCCCCGGGGCCTCCTCCCGGTGGGACATGCCTGGAATACCTCACCTAGGAGGCGCCCAGGAGGCATCCTTGTCAGATGCCCGAACCACCTCAGCTGGCTCCTTTCGATGTGGAGCAGCAGCTGCTCTACTCTGAGCCCCTCCCGGATGGCTGAACTCCCCTATCTCTAAGGGAGAGGCCAGCCACCCTTCGGAGGAAGCTCATTTCCGCCACTTGTATCTGCAATCTTGTTCTTTCGGTCACTACCCACAGCTCGTGGCCATAGGTGAGGGTAGGGACGTAGATCGACCGGTAAATTGAGAGCTTCGCTTTTACACTCAGCTCCCTCTTCACCACGACGGACCGGTGCAGTGTACACATCACTGCAGCCACAGCACCAATCCATCTGTCGATCTCCAGCTCCCTTCTCCCATCACTCGCGAACAAGACCCCGAGATACTTGAACTCCTCCACTTGGGGCAGGAACTCATCCCCAACCCGGAGTGGGCACTCCACCCTTTTCCAGCTGAGAACCATGGCCTCAGATTTGGAGGTGCTGATCCTCATTCCCGCTGCTTCACACTCGGCTGCGAACCATTCCAGTGCGAGCTGGAGGCCCTCACCCGATGAAGCCAACAGAACCACATCATCCGCAAAAATCAGAGATGAGATTCTGAGGCCACCGAAATGAAAGCCCTCCGCCACTTGGCTGCGCCTAGAAATCCTGTCCATAAAAATTATGAACAGAATCTGTGACAAAGGGCAGCCCTGGCGGAGCCCATCACCCACCGGGAACGAGTCCGACTTATTGCCGGCAATGCGAACCAAGCTCTTGTAACGGTTATATAGGGATCAAATGGCCCGTAGCAATGGGCCAGACACCCCATACTCCCGCAACACCTCCCACAGGACACCCCGAGGGACACGGTCGAATGCCTTCTCCAAGTCCACAAAACACATGTAGACTGGTTGGGCAAACTCCCATGCACCCTCAAGTATCCTTGAGAGGATAAAGAGCTGGTCCAGTGTTCCGCGACCAGGACGAAAACTGCATTGTTCCTCCTGTATCCAAGGTTCGACTAGCGGACGAACTCTCCTTTCCAGCACCCTGGCATAGACTTTCCCAGGGAGGCTGAGGAGTGTGATCCCCCTGTAGTTGGAACACACCCTCCGGTCCCCCTTCTTAAAGATGGGGAACAGGATGGGGGCAGTACCTGTGGATCTGCCAATCCACAGGTACTGCCCCTGATCTCCACGTAACATTGTAGAGGCGCGTCAACCAGGACAGCCCAACAACGTCCAGAACCTTCAGGAACTCGGGGCAGACCTCATCCACATCAGGGGCTCTGCCACCAAGGAGTTGTTTAACTGCCTCAGTGACCTCGCCCCCGGAAATTGGCGGGTCATTCCCCTCATCCCCACAATCTGCTTCCTCCTCGGAAGACGTGTCAGTGGGATTAAGGAGGTCCTCGAAGTATTCCTTCCACCGCCTGACAATTTTCTCAGTCGAAGTCAGCAGCGCTCCGCCAGCACTATACACAGTGCAGGTAGAGTCTCCTCCTGAGACGCCTGACGGTTTGCCAGAATCTCTTCGAGGCAGTCCGAAAGTCTTTTTCCATGGCCTCTCCGAACTCCTCCCCCACCCGAGTTTTTGCTTCAGCCACTGCCCGAGCCGCATTCCGCTTGGCCTGTCGATACCTGTCGGCTGCCTCCGGAGTCCCACAGGCTAACCAAGCCTGATAGGACTCCTTCTTCAGCCTGGTGGCTCCCTTCACCTCTGGTGTCCACCATTTGGTTCGGGGATTACCACCACAGCAGGCACCAACCACCTTGCGGCCGCAGCTCAATGCAGCAGCTTCGGCAATGGAGATGCTGAACATGGTCCATTCGGTCTCAATGTCCCCAGTCTCCCTCGGAATGCTGTTGAAGCTCTGCTGGAGGTGTGCGTTGAAGATCTCGCGGACTGGGGCCTCTGCTAGATGTTCCCAGCACACCCTCACTACGCGTTTAGGTGCACCAGGTCTGTCCAGCGTCCTCCCCCGCCACCTGATCCAACTCACCACCAGGTGGTGATCAGTTGACAGCTCAGCCCCTCTCTTTACCCGAGTGTCCAGAACATATGGTCGCAGGTCTGGTGATACGATTACAAAATCGATCATCGACCTACGGCCTAGAGCGTCCTGGTGCCACGTGCACTTATAGACACTCTTATGTTCGAACAGGGTGTTCGTTATGGCCAAACTGTGATTAGCACAGAAGTCCAATAACAGAGCACCGCTCGGGTTCAGATCAGGGAGGCCGTTCCTCCCAATCACGCCCCCCCTCCCTCCCCCCCCCAGGACTCTATGAAGGCTGGGTACTCTGAACTGCCACTCGGCACATAAGCGCAGATGACAGTCAGGACCCGTTCCCCAACCCTTAGGCGCAGGGAACAAACCCTCTCGTCCACCGGGAAAAACCCCAACGTACCGGCAGCAAGCCGAGGGGATATTAGAATACCCACCCCAGCCCGCCGCCTCTCTCCAGGGGCAACTCCAGACTGAGACAGAGTCCAGCCCCTCTCCAGGAGACTGGTTCCAGAGCCCAAGCCATGCGTAGAGGTGAGCCCGACTATATCTAGCCAGTACCTCTCAACCTCACGCACTAACTCAGGCTCCTTCCCCACCAGAGAGGTGACATTTCATGTCCCGATTGCCAGTCTTGGCAGCCGGGGATCAGTCCATCAGGGCCTCCGCTCCTGGCTGCCGCCCGGCACACAATGCACCCGACCCCTATGGCGCCTCCTGCGGGTGGTGGGCCTACGGGAGGATGGGCCCATGCCTATGCCTGGCTCAGGCCCTATCCCGGGCAGGGTAAACTGTTCTCTCGATGTTTTCTTCATAAGGGTCTTCTAAATCGCTCTTTGTCTGGTCCCTATTTTAAAGATATTTTTGTCAAATTTAATCACAACAGAAAGACTCAAACATAGACTTGGGAAGCTAATACAAGTATACAAATGAATGAGTAAAAATAAACAGATTAATCGGTTAAACAGGTGACTGAGAGCCAGGCTTGCAGGCAGTCTTGCTTGGAGCAAACACAGTGTTTGTTCTGGTATTCTCACAGGAACACCAGAAGATGGAGGGAAGAGTGAGGAGGGTGAGAAAGAGGAAAGGAGGGCAGAGTGGCACCAAAGACAGAGGATGGAATATCTTTGATAAAAACATGAAATATTTCAATTAAAAACTATTTATATGGCAGTTGAAAACAAGCCCTGGTACATTAAAATCAAAGAGTGGTACCTGATGCTTTTATGTGTTGGAGCCCACCTGTACCTAACTTAATTCACTGAACATATTTCAGAATGGCTCAAAATGTCTATACAGGGTCTCAGAGTGGATTGTAGGGCATTATATCCATGTTCTGGGACGGACTGATACATCTTGAGGAACTCAAAGTGCTCACGAGCATGGTTGCTTCCATTATTAAGAAGCCCAGATGTCCTCTTATCACCCAGTAACTCAGTATCCCAGTATGCCGTGGTCAGGGTGGCTTTAGCTCAAGAGGTGGAGCAAGTCATCTACAACAGGGAGAGACTCCTGACAGGACCTCACACGGGGAAGGTCCTCTATCATGATTGGTTAAAGGACGCAGGGACAGAAGACAGAAGAAAAGCAGGGAAAGCAGGCCGTGAACAGGAAAAATCACAGCATACAGGACACTGACAACAAGTTAGCATTAAATGTAGTAGCACCACAGAAACACTGGTGTGTGTCTACAGGAGGATCACCTGTTTAAGCCCTAACTATAGGCTTTATGAAAAAAGAAAGTTTAAAGCCTGAAAGTAAAAAGAACATCTCCCTTCTAAATCCAAACTCGGAGCTCGTTCCACAGGAAAGCTCTCCCAGTTTATTTATGGAATCTCCTGGAAACACAAGCACACACTTTGAGAGCCCAGTTATTTATTGGCACAGTATCATTTTATGGGGTCTTTGTCAGTAGAAGACTTTGTCAGTACTGCAGTAGTGCATGCATGCAAGAATTATAACGAAATGTCTATATACAGATACAGTAGTAGTAAAAATCTAGAGAGCATCTTAGAAATAAACACACTGCTCAAAAGAAGTAACAGTTTTTAATCAGAGTATGATTCAATTACATTCAATTTTATTTATATAGTGCCAAAATCACGACAACAGTTGTCTGGAGGTGCTTTATATTGTAAAGACTACAATATTTAAACATGTTGATCTGGTTAGTTAGCAGAGGGGCTGTTACTCAGTTTCAGCTGCTTCAGTGTTAATAAAGCTAACAGGACAGTTAGGATGGGAACACTGAGACAACTTGTCATGCAGGTTGGGAATTCTGGATACAGAAGTTATAGGCTGTTTATTACAGGCAGAAAGTCTTTTTGTAGACAGGAGCTCCGGTGTGTTGTTGATGGGAGGTCCGTCTGCTTTCAGTGATTTGGCTCCTTTGGCTCAGAGTTGGCTTTTACACCTCTAAATGGTTCTTCATTTGGAGCTTTTTATTTTAGCCTAATTTAGCAATGATGAATTCTTTATGTGTTGGAAACTAGATTTTATTCAGTGTTTTTGTACGATATTTCTTTTCATGCGTTTAATAGGGAGAAAATAAATGGTTTTGAGGCCTGGACAAAACAGTCTTTTGCCCTCCACCATGGAAAATGACTGAAAATAAGGCAGATCTTCATTTTACAAATTCTGCACTCAGCTTTGCTGTCACCTGGATCACTGAAATGCAGCTTGTTGCTGCTACTTTCCATTTTTTCTTATTTCTTCACTTGTTTCTTGCATTTAAACCAGGCCCCTTTTCTCTCTGTAGAGAGAGCCAGTGGCTTGTACCACTACACTTACTGTCTTCTGAATCTCTTGGTTTTCTCACATAATAATATGATCCTAGTCTGTCTTTGTACGTGACTGCCACACCTGACTACATGGAGTCTTTGCATGTGGCTCTGCCCAATGGGGTCAACTTTTATTCACCACAAAGAGCAGGCTCATTCGTGAACAACACATCAGTGCTATTGGGGCAGACAGGTAATCCACTCCACAAATCTGACTCCTCTGAATCCAGCTGTATTTGCTCAGCAGTTTGTCTCCGTGTAGCCTCTGAACACAGCAGACTTAGGTAAGTAAACATTCTTTCTCAGGGGACTCACAAACACAGAGTGAGTATCTGCCAGCTTGTGACCAGAACTAGCTGGTGGTCGAAGGATGCTGTCAAGCTGAAGAAACACTGCTGTGACTCGGGGGGAACTGGCAGGTACCAGAAGGCTTGAGTGTGGTTATGGCAGGAGCTAAAGCAAGAAATCAGGTACGGGAGGATTTCAGTGAAATTATGAAATAAGACTTTGTCATGTACACTGAACTGGACTCAAATGCAGGACTCGAGAATCACAGTCAATCTGAATAGGGCTCCAGGGATCCAGGGATGGAGAAACAGACATCTGATATCTAACACTCTTCCCTCAGAAGCACTCACAGTCAGGCAGGCTCACCATCCAGGAGGGAAATCCAGGGAAGGTCTGTACATGGGAAGGAGAAACAATGTTAGAGTTCAGAGACGAGAAAGCGAGCTACAGACAAAAGCAAACAATGACAGATAGTAAGAGGGAGAGAGAGAAAACAAACCTTAGTGGAAGCCAGGGAGGACAGGAGGACCATGACAGAGTTTTTGCTTGGCCTTGATGAGATTCTGCCAAAATGTCAGGTGAATTAGGAGGAAGAAGCATTGCTCACATTGTGCAGAGTGGGGAGTGCTGCTGACTTCAAATGAGGACGTAGTCGGGCAAAGGAAGGAATACTTAAGGGTCTAATTAATTAATCTAATTAATTCACAGTTGCAATATCCTTAGAGGAAGCAGAGTATGGGGATGGGGGGGATGGCTCACTCATCCATGAGGGTGAGGTGGAAAGAAAAGAGTCTGGACCTCTTTGACTTTTGTGAAGATGTTTCATCCAAGAAGCTTCTTCAGTTGTAAGTTTAATTAGTGGAGAGTCTCAGATTTGTAAGCCCTACTGGGAGTGTCCCCATCATGGACCTAGTATTGATCCTCTGCCTCATCACACGAGCCAAGGCACGAGTCACAATCAGCCAAGGTTTCAGGTGGACCCACTGTAAGACCTAACCCCACCCTATGATGTGACTTACTGAGATCAGATATCCCAGGGTGTGAGTGGGTGTTAAGGTGTCTGGATTATAGATGGCAGACAGTTGGTGTCATAAGCCCCGCCCTCTGTTCAAAGATGGTCGCTCACAGTGGACATAGATGGCTTCTCTTACTCCTCTTTCAAACCATCTGTCTTCTCTGTCCAACATGTCAACATTGACATGCTCAAAGAGTGACCTTTGACCTTTAGATGCAGATGGACTGCTGAGTCTTGTCCTGTGGAGGTGGCTCTTCTATGTTGTGCCATGCGCTTGTGAAGTGGCTGTTTGGTTTCTCCTATGTAGAGGTCTGGGCATTCCTTGCAGCACTGCACAGCTACATTGCATTGTTAAGTTTGTGTTTGGGATGAACCAGTTTGTGTCTGAGTGTGTTGCTGGGTCTGAAGTAAACTGGGATGTCGTGCTTGGAGAAAACTCTCAAAGTTTCTCTGATAAACCTGCTACATAAGAGATGACAGTGTTGTTCTGTTTGTCCTTCTTATCCTCCCTCGCTGGTGTCTGGTCTTCTTTTCTCTGCCTCTTTGCTGACTTTAAGAACGCCCATTTAGGATAGCCGCAGGTTTTGAGTGCTTCCTTTACATGTGTGTGTTCCTTCTTTTTCCTTCAGGCTTAGAGGGAACATGTTCTGCCCGGTGTTGTAGGGTCCTAATTACTCCAAGTTTGTGTTCCAAAGGGTGATGGGAGTCAAAGAGGAGGTACTGGTCCGTGTGTGTGGGCTTCCGGTAAACTTCGATGTTGAGTTTGCCGTTCTCTTCAATGTGCACGGCGCAGTCCAGGAAAGGCAAACAGTTGTCCTTTGTGTCTTCCCTGGTGAACTTGATGTTTTTATCCACAGCGTTAATGTGCGCAGTGAAGGATTCCACTTCTTGTGTCTTGATGTTGACCCAGGTGTCGTCCACATATCTGTACCAGTGGCTGGGTACTCTTCCTTTAACAGAGCCAAGAGCCTTCCTTTCCACTTCCTCAGTGTAAAGGTTGCTACAATAGGTGACACGGGGGAGCCCATGGCACAGCCATGAGTACGTCTGTAGAAACCCTGTGGTGGTAAAGCAGAGGTCTAACACTGTGCACAGCTGATCAGGGGTGAAGCGGCCTCTGTTTTCTAAGACATACTGCCTTGCACTACCAACCAGTGGTGGAAATTGCCTGCAACACTGGAAGTGGATGTTTTCAAAAGAAAGGGAAATACATGTACATGGAACCCATAATACCATTGTTACCTCAGTGCAAATGAACTAGCTTTGTAAAGTCTGCAACTTCACCCATTACAGAGATTGAACTAATTGAAACATAAGAGATTATGGCATGGTTATCTCGCTCAAAGTTAGTCCTGTCCTGTCTCCATCCTGATTGCTCTTGCTGATGTTGATGTATGCCCAGCCAAAATGTAAAAAAGCCAAATGTAAAGTATCTTCCTTCACATGGTCATGGGGAAAACAAGGACAAGAATAAGCCTCGGAGAGGCTTGAACTAGGAAGTGAACAAACACAGAGAAAACTGCAGACAAACTGTTCAAAATGTTCTCAAGCTGAAGAGTGAACTTGGAGACCTACAGCTTATTGGTCAGGGTTCTCCAAGAAAGGTGGCCTGCACTATTCAGGGATACTCAGGTAAGGTTTTTTCCTTACCATCAAGAACTCTGTCCACTGATGTCTATCTTGGACAGTTCCTCCCGTTGTCCTTTTCCTTATTTACTAGACTAAAGAAGAGTTCAGTCATATCACAACAGTTTCCTTGGAGGAGACACCTGGATACCCCCCAAGGTTTCATTCTTACAACATGATGGAAATAGAGCTATCACTGTCAGAGCCAGCTTGTTACGATTGTGAACACTGGGTCTGTGCAGCAAGAATTGACCAGCAGGCTGTGTTCAACAAACAACAAAACAAAACCGTAAAATCCAGTATCATGACCGATCGATATAGTGAGGCTCGGTATCTGGCCTTTCTGTGTCAGTCAGCCACTGTCCCAGAGCCGGTGCTGATTTTTTAAAACTGAAGCTTCCTTAATATGGTAGGAGCTCAGTAGTTGCTGCTAGCTCAAAGCTGTGTAAGGTTCATACTGGTGAGAACCCAGATGGTCCAGGTCGTCATCACGCAGGCACTGAGAAGTGCTACTCAGCTGTATTTCCACCATTTTATTCAAGGGAAACAGAGTGAGGCACAGCTCCCTGTGGGGTGAAACAAAGCTAATGGTTAGTCAGGAGCTGGCTTGTGCTCACTGCTCGTGTCTTTCTTTGTCTTTATTGATAATAAGGTGTGTACCAGTGTGACAAGTAAGTGCTACAATTCCTTTGTGCGTCTCATTCATTCCCACAATCTCTCTAAAAACTAATCCCCTTTTCCCTTTCAGATTTTCCCAGAGAAGTCTGTGTCATCTCTGTCTGTTTTAATACACGACCACTGCAAATAAAGTCTGCATTCACTTCAAACTTGTGTTTGTGAGTCCGTGCCTCGAGTCGACCCTTTGGCTCGACCTGACTGAACAATCTGGCTAAATTATGGAGCCTGCAGACTCTGCCTTCGCTCGTTAGGGAGCATGATGAACACGGACAGGTGCAGCTCTGCATTGCTTTCAGCTCCTGCTGCGACCCCAGCTCCATCACCTAAACCTCCATGTCTCTCTCTTGTCCCCTTGGTCCATGTCCTCAATGAGGTTTTCAGTAAGCATCAAGCACTGTCACTTCCACCTCACCATCCCAATGAAACTGCGCCGTTGATCTCCTCCCCGGGGCCTCACTCCCCTCAACAAACACTTAGAGGTGGGGATAATAAGACTATCATCTTCTCCAGTATGCACTGGCTTATTTTCTGTAGGTCATGCTGAATCATGCATTGACTACGGGGTTCTGCTAATGTCCTCTGCTTTTGAGCCTTTTCACTAGATTAGATCTGCAAAATGCCTATCATCTATTAAGAATGAGACAAGGCACTGAGTGGAAGGCCGTGTTCAACACTCCCATAGGTCACTATGAGTACCTGTTGATGCCCCTCGGGCTGACAGATGCACCCGCCATTTTCCAGACACTTGTTAATGATGCTTTAAGAGACTCTTTGAATTTGTTCGTTTTTGTCTGTGTAGATGTTCTAATTTTCTCGAAGACCCGAGCTGAACATACTAATCATGTGCGCCTGGTGCTCTAGCATCTACTGGAAAACAAACTGTTTGTGAAAGCAGAGAAGTGTAAGTTTCACACCACTTCATGACATTTCTGCTTTATTCAATTGAAAGTGGATTGATGAAGACAGAGCCAGAAAAAGGGCAGTTGTGGAGTGGCCTACTTTCTCCAAGCAATTACAGAGATTTCTTGGTTTTGCTAACTTCTGTTGCCATTTCATCAAAGGCTACAGTCGCATTGCTGCACCTCTAACTAAACTCGCCTCACCTTCCAGGGAGTTTTTGTGGTCCATGGAAGCAGTTCAAGCCTTTAAGGAGCTCAAAACCAGGTTCAGTTCAGCACCGGTCGTGTGTAGGTGGATGCTTCAGCTTTAGAGGAACACCAACACTGGCTGGAAGAGGCTGAACGACCATTTATTGTTTGAAGAATCTCTCTGCCTAATCACCCTTGAATTGGGCTGCCCAACCCACTGTTTGTTCCCTCATCTGTTTGCTCCCAGGTCCTGCAATATACCCCGTGGTAAGCTGCACCATCTCATTACTCAAGCGCACCTTTTGGTGGCCCTCTCTAGAAAAAGACACCAGCGAATATGTATACCACCCTGTGACACCTGTGCGCACGACAAGAGCCATCATCAGCCACCTTCAGGACTCTGATTAGCAATCCCTGTTCAGCCGGGGTCACACATCACAGTGGACCTCACTGGCTTGGCATGGTTTACCCTTTGGTGTTGTTTTGTATCAAGGCCTGCAGCTCGTGGGCTGCAGTACAAAAAGCTTTTTAAGGCTTTCCATGGTTATCTGGTTATCATCCTCAATCTAATGGTCAAACTGAACAGACAAATCAAGAGCTGGAGGCAGCGTCATCTCTTCTAACCCTGCTTCTTGGTGTAAATAGAATATGCACATAACACTCTCACCTCCTCAAAAGGATTGTCCCCTTTCAAGGCCTCTTAAGGGTACAAGCCCCCACTTCTCTCCCTGCAGGAGACAGAGGTAGCTGTCGGTGCAACATCTCCTGCCAAAGAATCTGGAGACAAAGGCTGCCTTCCTGCGTGCAGTGGAATAAACCACTGGGTTGCTGACCAGAGGAGGTCTCCAGCGCCACAGTATGCGGTTACGTGAGAAGGTTTGGTTATCCTCTGCGGACATTCCTCTCTAGTGCATGTCAAAGAAACTGGCCCCGTGCTACTTGGGACCATTTCCCATTGAGGAAATCAGCACTGGGCTGGTTGTTGCTGTTCTGTGTTTTCCTCTGTGAGCCAGTGTGTCCCTGGTAGAGCTGAGGCCCTCTCCCAGCATTGCCTTCATCAGGTTGGTGTTTCTAAAGCTGCAGTTGCGCACCCATTCTCTGGCAGATTGTACTATCTCTGTGGTAACACCTGGTTTCCTCAATTAGCTACTGTCTTTATTAGAGATGGCACGATACCACTTTTTTATGTCCGATACCGATACCGATATCATAAATTTGGATATCTGCCGATACCGATATGAATCCGATATAGTGTTTTTTAATCAACAAAACTGTTTTTTAAAATATCTTGCTGCATTTTGCAAGTCTGCAAGTTCATACTCAAGTTTAAAACAACAACTACACTAAAGCTATTCTGTTATACCTGTATACAAAAAAAATATTTCATAGTTCAGCAATACTGATCAATCTAATAAACTTAGACCTACACCATCCTCACTATTCTGGTATTTTAAAGAGTACTTAGCGTAAATATTAAGCAACCTAACTAATAGGGTTCCAACTCCCAGCAACAACAAAAATAAATAAATAAAAAATAGGGAACCACCCCTCACGCGCCACCTCATGATGCTTAATCGACGTAATCAACCTTAATTTGATGCAGTGTGAAAAAAAATGCACAGAAATCAATTATTTTTCAAGAAATATTAAATAGATTCAACATCTTTCTTCAACAAAATTGCAGACTGCACAGATGGTACCTTCCCAAAGGAAAAAGTACTATAGCTTACTAGGGTATATATATTAGACTTAATAGTCACTATATACAGTAATTGACTTCTATTCATTTTACATCAAATTAAAACTTTGGGTGTCAGATAATTATTTATTAAAAGCTAGACATTTTAAATGAGAATAAGAAAGAAAAGTATGTCTTTGTGCCCCCTTTTCCCTGTTAATGCCCTATCGGCCCCCCTGGCTAAACTTTGCTAGATCCGCCCCTGCACAGTTACCAGCCGTCAGCTACATAGAAAAAGATCCTCGAGTAGAAAGTAATATTAAATACATTCTAACAACAGCTGATCAAGCTTAAACGTGCTGCTGTTGTTCAGCCGCTGGTTTCCTCTTTCTGGTGCAAAGTGGACCAAAAGCAAACTAGAGACACGGACTCGCGACAGAAAAGCCGATCAGCTGATCATCAAGCAGTTTCACGATTGAAGTAGCAGCAAGAAGAGGCAGTCGCTCCATATATCATCGCTTGTTAAGCTTAACGCAGGAATGCTTTACAAACATTCAGAGATGGACTTACACACTTGCTTTACTTCTCTCGGGGTAACTTTGTCGGAGATGAAATGCCGGGTTGCTAGCGAAGCTCCACATGCTATCCAGACCACCTACAGGTCCCGCATGCCACAGCCGCTCTATCACCTGATGCATACTGCTCCGACGTGCTAACGTTCTGAGGTGAGTTACGGCGTGTTGCAAGTTTTGTGAGGTGCTTTCGTGATATTTAATGGATCGGATTACATTTTTTATTTTTCTCCGATATCCGATCCAGTCATTTAGGTCAGTATCGGACCGATACCGATACGTAATATCGGATCGGTCCATCTCTAGTCTTTATTCTGAGCCTCTTTTTAACCTGTCTGTGTGTGATCTCCAGCGCCTGTTCTTCACCGCTCACCACCTCAGCCATTCGGGTGATGTGCTTCACCCAAGCTCTGCAGCCCCTCTGATGTGTGCTGCAGCTGCCAGCCCCTGTCTCCTCGTACCAGTGTGACAGTTAAGTGCTACAATTATTTTGTGCGTCTCACTCATTTCTCTCATTCACTCTAAAATGCTAATACCCTTTTCCCTTCATTTTCAGATTTGTTTAGATGCTGTAAATAAAGTCACTTCAAACTCATGTTTCCGAGTTCACTCCTTGAATCCACCCTTCGGCTCGACCTGTGAGTATGCTGTGTCTTGTATTTTGGTTTTCTTTTGTCATCCAGTTCCAGAGAAAGATATTCATTATTGTAGAGGTGCAACAATCTATCAAATAACTGATTCTCCATTGTCAACAATTCTTATATTCAATTCATCGGCATAAATGTAAAAGAGTTTAAGAACTCTGATTCTGGGTTTTAAAATAAGTGATTTTTTTCTCCTTCAGGAACTAAACTAAATATCGTGTATTTGTGGGGGAAATGATTTTTGTGATTAGTCTAGGAGAGTAATCGTTGCACTTCTACTTTGCTGTTCAATCAATTTGCACATCTGGACTTACTGTTGTTTTTTAATCTCTCATTGCAGCATTTGTGCTTCCTAACCCTAATGGAGTTGAAACAGTTAAATGAATAATTATAAAAAGGTTTCATCTCTACAGACAGAGAGAGTTCTCATCTCTCCTATCTCTCCTTCTATCTCCTCTCCTTTCCTCCGTTCCCTTCACCTCCTTCTTGCCTTCTGTCCTTTCACCTACCCCAAAGGTCATTTTGTTTATGACAGAACTGTTTTGTGATCCAGTTCTTCAAAGTAGCACACTGAATTCAATTTTATTTATACAGCAAATAACAACAAAAGTTCTCTGAAGGCGGTTAATACTGTAAGGTAAAGACCCTACAAGAAAACAGAGAAAACCCCAACCATCATATGACCTCTGCGAGTGAGCGCTTTGGCAACAGTTGGAAAAAAAATCTTTTAATGGGAAAAAATCTCCAAGAGAAGCGGGCTCAGGGGGGGGCGGCCATCTGCTGTGAGCGGCTGGATGAGGGGAGGAAGTCATTAATGGTATTAAGACTGTTTGAGGGGGAAAGAAAGTCTTCAAATCCACTGTGGAAGTGTTGCATACACCTTCACCCTTTACAGAGCAAATAAAATCATTTTATGTTTTTGGATCATTTTACGGATTAAAAACTTTGACATAGTCATCGTCTGGTGTGTGAAGCTGCATTTCCTTGAATAATGGAGGTTAATTAGCTGAACAGATCAGCAATAAATAAATATTAATTAGATTAACTATTGTCTACTTGCAAAGAAGAGTTAGAATGATCCATTTCAATGAGTAATTATTATAGGGACCTTATTTCTTTTAGTATTTTAAACCCTGTATTTCCTATTGCTATTTACTAGAAATATGTAGTAAAATGTATCCAAATAGTCCAAATGAGTGCAATTTTTCACTCATTTAAAATAAGTACAAACTGTTACCTCAAATTATTGTGTAGATTTTATGTGTTGTTTTTTATGGTGTAGCAGGTATAATTTTTCCATGGAAGGAGCAGGTAACATGCAACTAAAGGGAAACAACATCAATAGTTATCTTTATTCCTATAGCATTTTAAATACATGTAAACAACAATGAATAAAATCTACTAAAAAGATCATCTTTACAATAACTAAGAAAAAGAAATAAGGAGGGCTGCTGTGAGTTAAGCCTGGGCACAGGGTGTTTTAACTGAAAAATACAAGCAAAAGATTCATTATAGTGATTTAATATTAAGAAAAAGCGAGTATTTGTATGTCATCCTGTGCTGTACGATATACTGTAGAATCTCCATGTTGTCTCCATGTTGAAGGCTAAACTGTGGCCCAGTGTATTACTGACGTACTGTAGTTGCTACAGCTTTACACATGACACCACATGCAATTTTGAATTTTGCATTCATTGCAGCATTTATACTTCTGGTGGTAGGATTGGAGAAGTTAACATTAAAAGCAACTATAAGCTCTGATTACAGCATGCAAGTGAACTGAAGGACAGTCGTATATTATTTGGATTTTTTCCACACAAAAATCGAAATAATATCATTCATAACAAATAATAACATCTTACATTCATCTTCAGTGGGAACGTGTGTAACATTCCTTCTTGGAACTCCAGAGTTGCCTGACCAACAGTAGTTCCTGTTTTTCTGTAACTGCAACAGTGGAAACAGATACTATTCCTGGATGTTGCGCGGCAGCGTGGAGCTGCTCTGTCGTTTAGGCTCTGCTCCTTATATGTGATGAAATTTGCCTGCAGTCATGGCCCGCGGCTATGGCTGCCCTAGAGACAAAAGAAGATGGGCTGCCACCATCATGTTTAACCACCCCTGACACATCATCACCCTTATTGTGCCTCTCAATCTGAACACACACACAGCAGCAGCAGTAGTCCAGGGCAGCAGTGCTGCAGCACCATCTGTCAGCCTGGTGTCAAGTGGCCCTTGTCTCCAGTGATTATAAGAGCTCCTGCTGCCTCAGGTGGTCCATGGACCAGCACACCATCTAGAGGGCCAGGCCAAGCCATATGGTCTGTGGGGCACAAGGGGGCACCCAGGGGAGGTAGATCTCCTCTTGCCACTGGACAGTACAGACAGCATCCACAGCCCACACTCGTGACTGTCTGCTGAAATGTTCTCGTCAGGGTTGAGATGAGGGTGAAGGACTTGACAGATATGATTCAGAGTTTCTGAAAGAAGCTGAAGAAAACTGTCAGATAGGAGGACAAATCAGTCAGGCCAAAGCTAGCCTCTTATTGCCTTAATATTATCATCAAAGACAAACTTGTGGATGTTTCATGTAAAGGTTCATCCAGATAAAGTGATGAAAACCAAGTTTTTATTTAGAAAGTTTGGTGAGGCTGGATTTTTCACACCCGCATTTTAATTTAATTCAATTTTATTTGCAAATCACAACAACCATCACCTCAGTGTAAGGTGTACAGTAATACAGACCCTAACACCCAGACAACCCCCTGTGAGCAAGCACTTTGGCGACAGTGGGAAGGAAAAACTCCCTTTCAACAGAATTAGGCTCAGAGAGGGGCACCGTCTGCCCCGACCGGCTGGGTGAGGAGGGACAACAGGACAAAGAGAGGGAGAAATAATACCTCAGTCTATTGTCTTAATCACATAAGAATAACACAGTTTTAGTCTGCTTTTCCTTACATCATCACTAATATATCACATGGAAAATTTGATTTTACAACTAATATTACAATTATATTACACAGTCTACTCTATTGACTGTGGGGCTAAAATCAGCAACTATTCTTTGCATGCGTGCTCACCCATAGAGACACATTTCAGCCTAAATAATATCCTGACAGTGAAATTTTAAAAGAGGCTTTTTCTGTTTAAAGTTAAAGAGAAGGACTATTTACACGTCCAAACGTGTGTTTATATCGTTAAGCATCAGCAGATTTATATAATCTTGTTTTGATAAGTTTGACATAGATAAATCACTCGTAATATAATTGTATCAGCAAATCCAAAATGTTTTGTATCAATGCCTTCTGTTTTTAGTGGACAATGAAAAGACAGTGATCACATGTGTATTAAAAATAACACAAACTAGCATTGCAACAGGAAACAATAAAATCGTAGTTACTTCCTGTACTTACACTAAAAGGTTACAAATAAGGATCATCGTGTACACAGACAGGAAATAAATGGAAAAACCACACAGTGTCTCAGGAAGGTGCGCTGGGCCTTAACATGCCACCACCACATACTGACAGAAGTTTTTAGATCTCTGCTTTTGAGATGGAATAAAATTCTTCCAGAAAATATTCCCTCATTCTGGGCTTAATGATGGTGATGGAGAACAATGAAGGGAAATCTGAAAACAGTCATTTCATATAATAAAACTAATTGTTTGTGTTAATTTGTTCTTGTATTTGCATTTGGACATTTTGCTAAACTGTAGATTGTCTCAATCATCAGTCTGTCTTATGATGTCTCCACAGAGCTAAGAGAAGAATTCCTCTCGTTTCAATTTTGGGAATTTCTTCTTTTTTTGTTTTGATAATAATAATAATAATAATAATAATAATAATAATAATAATAATAATAATAATAATAAATGTTTAATGTTATTGGCCCGCCACTACATTAGTCTGACGGTAGCATGACACAATTCATTTCCACGACAGATTCTAGCGTGGTTGTGGAGGCTGCTGCAGGTGTGATGTGTCCACTCCCGCTGTGTTAGTAGTTACTTACTAACACAAGAGGGCGTGTTGGTGTGTGTCTGGGCGGCTTCGAGGGTCCCGGCCTGTCAGATTTCGGGCTTTCTGCTGAACACCGAAGCAGGACGCGTCTGCTCGTATCTTTCGTTAGTTTTCGTTACGTTACTTTTGTCTGTGTAAAGAACTCTCACGTGCAAGTTCGAATTGCTTTCTGTTTCTAAAAGCTGGCCGCACAGCTGTTTTCTGAATTTCCCATTTCGAGGAATTTAAAAGAAAAGAAAGTTTACGCCCACGTACAGTTGTGTTAACAGCACAGACAGCCCACGGACAGTTAGACAGACATATTCTATATACATATCTCCCACGAGGTGCAATATAATTGTGGATCTAACTGCACACTGATAATCGCTTTAAATCTATGAGCGTATTCAACAGTGCGCGCCCGGCGATTTTTCGCTGTGGCCTGCTATATGTTCCATCACAGAGACGGTAACAGTGATGTGAGGCTTTCCTTTACTGAAATAATATACCGTAACGATTAGCTATATGAACAATAAGCAGCTTTGCTGCAAACTAGAATAAAATGAGAGAAAATGAACAGATCAGAAGAGGGCAAAGCAAAGCTGAGAAACAATTGATATGCAGCAATAAGTGTGCCAGTGTGTGTGTGTGTGTGTGTGTGTGTGTGTGTGTGTGTGTGTGTGTGTGTGTGTGTGTGTGTGTGTGTGTGTGTGTGTGTGTGCTGGTCAGGGTCTGCAGAGCCAATCAGCTGCTCATGCAGATGACGTGCTGATGTCCTACGTCAGCCCCGTCGCTTGTCAGAGTTGCACACACACTGGAAACACACACGTACACACACTCCCTATCCGAGCCGGACAGTGCAGCTCCTGGTCCGGCAGCCCGGCAGCGGAGGACTTACCCAGGCTTCCAGGCTCCGCAGCCCGCTGTGACAGTGGACCTAACGTCGCCTTACTTTGTGGACATGGGAGACATGGGGGACCCGCCGAAAAGTAAGACATGTGTTCGATGTTGGATCCATGCTGGAACTTAATTCTTCAGAACTAAGAGTTGACTTGGTTACGTGGTGATCTCCGCAAACACAGTATATGACTTTCCCCTATTAAACTCGGCACACACACACACGCATATATATATATATATTTATATATATTTATATGAAAGCTGTGTTACCTCCTATATAGTAGTCTTGATGATAATAATAATAATAATAATAATAATAATAATAATAATAATAATAATAATAATAATAATAATAATTGGTGTGCTAAAGAGTGTTTCATGTGTTCTTATGTTGTTGCCCTTCCAGAGAAGCGGTTGGTGTCTCTGTGCGTGGGCTGCGGAAACCAGATCCACGACCAGTATATCTTGCGGGTCTCTCCGGACCTTGAATGGCACGCCGCCTGTCTCAAGTGTGCCGAGTGCAGCCAGTACCTGGACGAGTCTTGCACGTGCTTCGTCAGGGATGGAAAGACTTACTGTAAACGGGACTACATCAGGTAGGACGGCCGGGACGGGACGGGACGAAGAACTGGAGCAGCTCGAAAATTGGAATTATGTTGTTTTGATATTTACAAGATCAAGTTGAGATGATGCGGACTCGTTTACTCTCCCTGGAGTCCCTTTGTCACCGGGCACATTTCATTTGACGTGTCAGAATCACAGTTACTTGATACAGCAGCTTATGTAGAAAGTAGCGCCAGCATTTCGTAATGCGGCGATAAGACGTGGTTTAACGTTCTGGAACAATATAATTCATCCAGACCACAACTCAAGGTCGCAGGATACATCACACAGAGCGAGAACCCGCAGGACGTTTCTGTGCAGACAGCAGACAGCTCACTCTGTCACAATTCCTGTTCAACTTCACCAAGCTCATTTACAAGTTCATAGTTTTATTTAATTATATTTGTAATAATAATAATCACAACAGCAGCAATAATAATAATAATAATAATAATAATAATAATAATAATAATAATAATAATAATAATAATTTAAATTAAAATGTGGACATCTCGGGCGTTTTGTAATTATTACAAATAAGTAAATATTAAACCATTATTATTATTATTATTATTATTATTATTATTATTATTATTATTATTATTATTATTATTATTATTATTATTATTATTATCATCAGTGTGTAGTGGCCGAGCTGTGTGCCGTGTGAATGACCAGCCCTGCATGTGTGTGCCTCGCAGGTTATACGGGATTAAATGCGCTAAATGCAACATCGGCTTCAGCAAGAACGACTTCGTTATGAGGGCCCGTTCCAAGGTCTACCACATTGAGTGTTTCCGCTGCGTGGCCTGCAGTCGGCAGCTCATCCCGGGGGACGAATTTGCTTTGCGAGAAGACGGGCTCTTCTGTCGAGCAGACCACGATGTTGTGGAACGGGCCAGCCTGGGCCCCGGGGACCCGCTGAGCCCCCTGCACCCCGCCAGACCGCTGCAGATGGCAGGTAGGACTGCTGCTGCTGCAGACCGGCACTTCAGCTCACACGGTGTGTTCAACGCTGACTTGGTGTTTCCTGTATTTTTATTTTATTTTTGTAGTCCTTAAAAATGAAAGACATTTCGTTTCTTGTGCTTCAAATCTGTCAAACGCAGGCTGCGATATCAGAGGGATTTACTGCCCATGTTTGATCTGTGTTTAACGCGTTTCCATCGAGGGGAACGTGTCCCTCCTGCCACAGAGAGTGGAAGTGTTCTGCTGTCATATTTGGTTTGTTGGCCTTATTTTAGTGGACCTGTTGTCTGCTCATGCTTTTGGCTGGTGTAACTTGTTTTCTGCAGACTGTGGGAGGATTAGAGAAAGGCCTGAGGTGCGCTTCTGTCCGAAAAAGTCCAATTATTCTTGTTGGAGGGGATCAGTAAACACGGCTGCTGGTCCTTCTCATAGTTTTGGTTATTCCTATCAATGTTTTAATGGCTTTGGGCAGCCTGCTCCATTCCTGCTGTAACAAATAATGGCTTTGGTTCCGATATGTCAGAGTGTTCTTCCACATATTAATCGAATATTGAATGAGACCGGAAGCTAATTAAATAACGAAAAAGCGTCTTTTCCAAAGGCCAGCTTTTCTCTGGATGTGTGAGCGCAGTTCTGAGGTTCTCTGATGCTCAGGGACCACAGCCGCGCGTTTTTTAATGTTACCAAGTCAAAAACATTTCTACAAGATGCTGAAAGAGATTCAGAATTCACAAAATTGTGGAAGAAGCATACGTGTGTGGAGAGGAATTAAAGGGAGTCCGCTCGCGTGTCCGTGTTTGGAGTCTACGTGTTTCATTTGATCGGATGTTTTTCACTTTTTTCCATAGCAGAACCAATCTCTGCCCGTCAGCCCGCTCTGCGGCCTCACGTACATAAACAGCCCGAGAAGACCACCCGGGTCCGGACGGTGCTGAACGAGAAGCAGCTGCACACGCTGCGGACCTGCTACAACGCCAACCCGAGGCCCGACGCTCTAATGAAGGAACAGCTGGTGGAGATGACCGGCCTCAGCCCGCGAGTGATCCGGGTCTGGTTCCAGAATAAGCGATGCAAAGACAAGAAGAGAAGCCAACTCATGAAGCAGCTACAACAGCAGCAGTCCAGCGACAAGACGGTAGGTGCTTAACGCGATCACCAGCCCACACACCCGATCACACACGATCCACTGACACCCCGTGTATCAAAGAGGCCCGTGATGTGGCACCGTGGTCGGCAGGCTGCTTCCGTCATTAATCAAGGTGTCAGTCCCAGAAAGGCCTCAGAGCAGATTTATTCATCAAGTTCAAATCAGAAGTTCCGTGACAGGCAAGAAGGACTGTGCACGAGCTCACCCGGGCTCTGAGGTCAAGCATGCGCGCACACACACACACACACACACACACACACACACACACACACACACACACACACACACACACACACGTCTATATTTATGTGAAATACGGACATAATGTGATTGATTGTTCTGCTGATTGAGCAATCGTGCACGTGAGTTTACACGGCAACACCCCCTCGCGTGTAATTCTCCCAGTAACTGTGCGTGGTGCTGAGCAGGATGCTTCCGTTTCTTGCAGAACATCCAGGGAATGACGGGAACCCCGATGGTGGCAGCCAGCCCGGAGCGGCACGACGGAGGCATCCAAGCCAACCCGGTGGAGGTGCAGAGCTACCAGCCGCCCTGGAAGGTGCTCAGCGACTTCGCGCTGCAGAGCGACATCGACCAGCCTGCTTTCCAACAACTGGTTCGTGATTTCCTGGTTCGCGCTCAGACATTAACACACTGCTGATATCAAAAGTGCTGTGATTTCAGTTTTTGAGGACATTCAGCAGCTGCTCTGAACAACTTTTTGTTTTTTTTAATAGTGTGTGTCGTTTGCGAGCACTGCTAGGTCCCTTATCTATCTATCTATCTATCTATCTATCTATCTATCTATCTATCTATCTATCTATCTATCTATCTATCTATCTATCTATCTATCTATCTATCTATCTATCTATCTATCTATCTATCTATATATAGATATAGATATATATATAATTCTTAATCTGTTGAAGAATATTGAATTAGCATGGACACATAACCACTGTGACCACTGACGCTACGTTTTCTACGTTTATTTCAAGTATGTAAAATTTCGAGGGAATATGGTCAGATGCGCTTAAGCGCACAGACACGAGGCTGTGGGTAACCCGAAAGACCAGCAGTGTTTGTTCTCCACACCGGCCACACACGGCAAAGACACGTGCAGCGCACCCGGACGATGTAAACCAGCTTTCTAAATAAAATTAAAGCATTTTGTGTTTTTCCCGTTTGGTTCCGTTTACTCTCAAATTAACAGACTTTCAAATACCTGTAAAAGCGAACACCATGCCATCCTCGTTCCGCTTCTTTTATCGCGCAATTGTAAAGCAGTAGACTACAAATCTATTATTATTATTATTATCATCATCATTATTATTATTATGACGTCGATGGTTGCAGTGACGTTGACGGACGGATTTCCTTTGGAAACTTTGCTGACACACAGGCTGAACTGCGTCCCTGAGCAGCAGCACTGACCTGCCCATGAGTAGATGTAATCCAAGGCCTTTTAGTGTGCACGTGTAAAAGTTTCAGCTGTGCTTTTAAAGGTTCGCTTAATGTGCTCTGCAGGTGAGTTTCTCGGAGGGAGGACCGGGTTCGAACTCGACGGGCAGCGAAGTAGCGTCTATGTCGTCTCAGCTTCCAGATACGCCGAACAGCATGGTCTCCAGCCCCATCGAGGCCTGAGCCGGCGCTGCGTGGACAGACACACACAGCCCCTTTCATATCACCCTTCTCGACTGCACCAAGCAACCCCCTGGTTGTATTTTGACACTGTGAAGACAATCATGGGATTTACCACAGTCACACATTCTAACGTCCAGAGGAGATAACGCGACGAGTCCTCGCGGTCGGTCGGTGCTGCCCGTTTGCCAAACAGAGAAGGCATGAAGCTGGCTTCACCGATGAACGGGACCCGGCGGCGAGGAGAGAGCTCGAGATTCTCTGTACTCGCGACATGCCGCACGCGACTTTCAATAGAAACTGTGTTTGTTTGTTTTTTTTAATTCGACACACGCACCTCGTCATATAATAAATGACTGTGTGGGGTGTGGGCGGGGGTTCTCCATTAACTACATGATTTTCTTAAAGACCCAAGTACTAAAGCATTTGCAACAAGGTATACCTCTATTTTGCCACAAGCTTCGTGGGACATTTGTGCGAGTTAGTGTCCGTCCAACATTTTTTTTCTTCCCCAAAGATGTGTAAATTAATAATAACTTAAAAAATACTGTTAGCTCCGGAAGGAAATGTTTTGTTTGTTCCCGTGCAGCAAGATTATTTATTATTTATTGTCAACAAACTTGCCACCTTTTGTGTAACTTTCTTAACTGAAGTAAAAAAAAAAAGAAAGAAAGAAAACCCCAAGGCGTTTGGTCTGTCGCTTGTTTGTCGGAATCAACAAACAAAATGACAATAAGGAGTTTACCTGCACGTCTGACGCGTGTTTCTCTGTGAGCGGACACACATCAGCTCTGGTTAAATGCCTGGATGGGTAGACTGTGGTTAATTGGGTGTCATGTTAGTGCAGATGCTGTGTCAGGTTACGTATACTCTGCTACCTGCTGCAGCGCAAAGTGCACCGCTAAACATCTCCAGCCTAACAAAACGCCCGACCTTTAAAATCTTCTTCCGTCTAAAATGTGCCGCGTGGATCTTCATTTGTACGCATAGCTGGATTACGTTTTAAGAGACACGGCCACACTCGGCACTGCACACGGTGCCATAACGTGGCCGCAACAGAAAAAATTCTACTTGTTTTAAGAAAAGTCCAAATTAAAAACACTAAAGCTATTCTTACTATTCCCTTTGCCATTAAATAACCGAGTCAAAAAGAAGGTGACAGAACCCACAAACGCACACGGTGCGTGCCGTGAATTTAAGCTTTCAGTATTTGGACAAATGTCCAAAGCAGTCTCAGGGTTTTGTGAACATCGCTGTTCTATAATGTTTCAGTGTGGATCAAAGTGCAGGTTTTAAACAGTGTTTGAGTTTATTATTTGGTGTATGGGAATGTGTGACTGCATGGCTGCGGTGCGGGGTGCTCATAGCAAACAATATCGACTTGTCTGGATTATACAGACACTCATTGTTTTCTGTTTGACATTAAAATGTATGGATTTGTTTTTGAACAAAAACCCAAAAACAAACAAACAAACAAACAAACAAACAAACAAACAAACAAACAAACAAACAAACCCAAAACACTGTAAGAAATGTAACATCTAAAAAACAGGAATCAGCATTTTGTCCTAACGGCTAATGTTATGATTTAGAAACGATATATTTAATATTTGAATGATTTCACTAATTTCTAATAATAATTACATATGTGTCTAAATTTGTGAATGAGAGAAAGCTAATTCTTTTTAAATGCAGGTTGCTCTGAAATGTAAAGTGGTGCTCCGCAGCGTCAGCAGGGCTGTCTGAATGCTTTTTACAATAAAATCTCACTGAGTCAGGAGGTTTAATGCCCGTGCCCTGAATCATCAGTATCCAGCTTTTACAATACAAATACTGTACTGCAAAAGCATTAACCTCCAATGCAGGTTGTAATTCGTGCATATTAAAATGCGGTTCTGTCCTTCATAGCTGGGACGTACAGTATATGATTAAAAGTCCAAGCTGTTATTACAGGGATGGCTGGCAGTGAACAGAAAAGCCAAGTTACAGGATGGTTTTCTTGATCATTTTGCATTTTACTCTGCATTACTGATCGAGCATTTTTAACTCAAATGTAGCAATAATTCCCAAAATCAAATTAAGAATAATGTTGGTAGCAGCTGCCAACCACAGCAGCTTCCATGCTCTGTGTCATCCGAGTAGAGTGACTGTTTATGTGGTTATTGCTTTGGCTTGATGGCGATTTGGAAACATCACCTTGCTGAGTTTGGGAGTCTTCAGCAGCATGTGTAAAAGACCGTTATCATGGTTAAACACCCATACGTTCCTGTGATGTCTTTCTCACCTCCCATCTTTGGTTGTGCCAGACTGTATTCACATGAACACCAGGCATGTTCTCGTCAAACTCTGACAGCCCAGAACATAATAGAAACGCTCAGTCTATACCTTACATGCACAGTAATTATTCAGCACATTTTCTGAGTCATTAGCTTTGTTCAGACTAAAGAAAAGCTTTGCCTCAAAGACCAGAGTCATATTTCAATTTGACCACAAATGGCAGATGGTAAGAGTTTTACATATAATAAAGTGGGTTTTTTTAAAGAGCTGCTATGTTTGCAGTGGGTAGAGATAGAGCAGATAGAAGGGAAGCTAAGCACCAGCACAAAGACTTGTGATAACGTACTCTACAGGTTTGTCTGGCTCAGGGACCGTATTCAGAGCTGACGAGGAACAAAAGCAGCAGTGTACCTTGGGCAGGCTGAGGGAAATAATTGCTGGCCTCTGGATGAGACCACATTGAATTGGCATGGGAAATGAGCAAGGGAACTAACCCTCCCAGAAATGTGGCGCCTGACCTCTCAGAGGCACCAAGGTTAGAAGAAATAGGAAGTCTGACAGAACGACTGGTCACAGGCTTTAAGGAGCTGATGCCACGTTTTCTTTAATGACAGAAACCTACATCTGTATATTTAATATGTGTTTTCAACATAACGCTGTCACTTATTATCCAAATTGCATAAAATTCTGGCATTAACACAACTCAGAAAATATTTTTGTTAAATATGTGCATATTTGTCATTTTGGAGAACTGAGTCCTTCCATCTAAAATCATCAAAATTGTATAACATTTATTCAGCTGAACCCTCGTCAGTTTGCCCAAATGTTTTATGGTCCAGAGTCTGAATAAATTGCTGTGAAATGTTAGCATCATATCTCAAATACTTTTCAAGATATATGCTTTTTTTGGAAAATGGTCTGCAAATGCAGCTCTGAACATCAAAGTCTCAAAAACTATTAAAGATAAAATACAGAATTCTTCTCTTGCCTTTTGTTCCAGGACCGGTAGTTTGGGGCAAATGCATTAACAATGTCTAAACACTGACTAGTTATGAAGAAACAAAATCAAGCTGCCCAATATTGGAGTGCACACTAAATACAAAACTTCACATCGCAAAAGACACAAAGTGACAGTGTGTGAATGGTGCAAAAGAAAATATATATTTCATTTTAACATCGAATTCTTAGTTATAAAAGTTACAAACATGGTATTTTCATTCAAAGTTCATGCTGGGTTGTGTAAATACCACAAGTTGTACTACAATTAAAAAAAAACCAGTAGATAGTCTAAACTGGAGTATGCAGAGGGTACTCTAATCATAACTAAGAAAATAATTTGGTCAATATTTATTTAATTCTTTGTCAAATCAACACTTTGACTACATGGTCTCTGATTTCCACAAACATTTAATGGTGCAAAGTTAGAAGAGATGTATATATATGTATATAAATATATATATATTTTAATATATATATATAAAATTCTGTGAAAGACATTAAATGCTTAATATATAAAATATTCTATGAACCCAGGTACCGACCACCTTTCTCACACATTAAAATCTGCTGGAATCCACAGCTCAAACGTAGAGTGAACGTGACATTTTCTTCATGTTAAACAGTTTTTTTAAATTATTTTGAGTGTACATAAATATTCACTTCACAGGATTTTATATTTTAACAAACCAATACTAAGACTAACAATGTAAAGTATCTGTCCTAAATTACTCATCCTGATTTAATGTGATAGTAAGAAAGAGAAATGAAATGTTCAGTTTTCCATTTTTAATTGTTTTTAGATATTCATATTCAAGTATTGCCTCTAACTCCAATGTGCAAAACTAAAAAAAACACATGAAAGTCAGCTGAAGAGGCCTTTTAAAATAAATAAAATACTATTTGATATTTGAATCGAAAATATCTAAAAATATTGAATCTAAAATCTCAGGTTGGGCTCACTGGAAAGTTCATGTTCTGTGTATCACACAGAAGTACGCTGGTTAAGAACCAAACTGTTTTGGCGCGCCCTGCTCAGCCAGAGGGAATCAAACTTTCTCAACACGTCTGAATCCAGCAGATATGCACGAAGTGTCTTTGGGCATTTCCAGTAACACGACGGATGGAATAATAACCGATGTCTCATGTAACTGATCTGTATTCATGATTTTAGAGGTAGTTGTAACTTACTGTTCACTTGTTGTCATTTGCTCTAAAACTGATCCTCTAACAGTGGACTCATTCCTGTGCTTGTCCTGTTAGACTTCAGTGCAGCGTTCCATACCAGCGATCACAACATTATACCACAGAGACTGGAATACACCAGCAAGTACACAAATATGTAGGACGCCTTCAGCTGCATTCAGGTCAATTTATATAGCAACAATTCACAACAACAGTCGCCTCAGGTCACTTTACATTGTAAAATCAAGACTCTAAAACATTAGGAAGAAATCCTAACAGTCACACCACCTCCTGTGAACGAGGACTGTGGGAAAGAAAAGCTTCCTTTCAACAGGAAGGAAGCTCTGGCAGAACCAGCATAACTAAGGGAGGATTCAGGGTCACCTGGTCCAGCCCTAACTATATGCTTTAGCAAAAAGGAAAGTTTGAAGCCTAATCTTGAAAGTAGAGATAGTGTCTGTCTCCTGAATCCAAACTGGAAGCTGGTTCCACAGAAGAGGGGCCTGAAAACTGAAGGCTCTGCCTCCCATTCTACTTTTAGCAACAACTACTGGTTTGACCCTTTAAACACATTCCTTCCTGGTTAAAGGGAGCGTTTTGCTTGTTAGTGGCGATGATCTGATCTGTGGGTTTTCTCTTTAATACTGTAAGGTTTTTGACATGCGATAGAAAGTGCCTTAACATAATGGTTGCTGAAATTTGCACTATAGGAATAACTTGCCTTCTTTTAAATGTTTTTATTAATCATCAATGAGGTCTGCATGCTAATAAAATAAGAGTTAGGCCATCTTCATCAGCAGTTCACTGTTTATGTGGATCTGCAGGGCTTTAGAGAGACTGTAGTCATCACACAGATAGGATCTCAGAAACCAAGGGAACACAAAGCCAGTGATCAGGGCAGACACCAGTGCCACAAGAAGCCATCTGACTGGGATTTACGTGTTTTTAAATTTGTTTTGTGTCAGAAAGCAAGACATAAAAATGGCATGTCAAACTATGAAAAGACGAGCAGAGACAAGGCAGAACATTACTGTAACGTTAACATTTAGTTTGCACTTATTTGAAAATATTTCAGAACATTTTGCTGCACACTTCCATGTTTCACTTAAAATATACAGAAAGTAAGCTGGTCCCATGGTCAGTACATCAGTGGAAATCACTGGACCTGCTACAAGACAAAAAGTATTAGAAGTAAAGTCGAAACTATAACAACAGGTGGAGCAAACAGAACAATAAAAATACAGAGCAGGAGCAAAATACATGTCAAACAGACAGACGGAGGCAACAACGAACAGAGGGAGACGCAGACAGCATTAGGACAGAAGCTGCACAGCACAAACAAGACGAGGGACGGTCCAAAATAAAACAGGAAGTAACACACACACTGAGACCTGAGAGATGTGAACTTCACTCAGGGACTGGAGATAAATGGACAGTGAGACGTGACTGACAGGGAGACAAAGGATGAAACACAGAGGGACCAAACTGACAACGGGACACAACTACAAAGACAGAAAGGGTTTACAAAAGAAGACAAATGGTAATACAAAAAGGCTACGAACAGACAAAGAACATTAGCACGTTACTGATATTACAAAAGAAGCAGACCAGAAATTCAAATTACTTGATCAATGACCCAGGACCATGACAGAGCGACCTGTAGCAAACATGTGTCATAAGCTGGGACACACAAGAGTGTCATTTCGAATGCATCACATTATGTTTGTAACTTTTAATTTCACCAGGAATTTCAATCCCTGAGGGAATCCCTGGAACTCAGCCAGCAGCAGGTGGAAACACTCGCTGCTGACAACGCCTCGCTACGGGACTCGGTCAAGTCTCTAACTGAGAATGCGACCCAGCTCTGTGACCCGTCATTGATCTCCAGGCCCGCAGCATGAGAGATAACCGTGCTTTTACTGGTATCCCAGGATAGTATTAATCAGTCAACCAACGATACGTCACACTGGTCTGAGCCTTCTGTCCTGAATAATAATAATACGCCCGTTTTACTACAAAAATAATTAGTTCATAAACTTGAATGTTGTGGGGTAAACAGGTGAGGGGGGGGCTTGGTTCCCCCACTAAAACTTACCAAAATGCTAGCAGGTCAAACACTCAGAGTGCCTGAATGTATTCAATGCACAATAAACAATACTGATGATATTTTGTTGCAATATTTTTTCCCAACTGTGCTCACACAAAGAAACAGAGACGACGTTTGAAGAATGTTGCCAATAAATGAAACAGTAACAGTATCAGATTGTGACTGTATTATCAGATACTACATTTTGTGGTATCAATATAGATGTTGGACATTAAAAAATCTTGTCTGTAATACATTTCAAAAAGAAAAAACCCTCACTCCTAACCCAGATTATTGACTGAAAATGTGTGGAAATATCATATTCTACTTTACTCCAGCTGGCTGATGTCCAGAACAGATAGGTCATATTAAAATTTAAACAGGTGCACCTTAGTCCTTACTTTAAGGAGCCAGTGAGCCGGGACTGCAATGCATTAATGATTTCTGACTCAGAGAAATGGTTTTTTATTCCACGTATCTACACAGTCAAACTATTTGCTCTTTGTGCTAACTTTGTATACTGTCCACTGAGACACCTGACGTGAAGCCTTCCACAGGTGATTAAACTCTGAAGCTGCATCATCAGACAGTTATTATCAATGAATGATTGTCCTTTACAGTAGCTGACTTCTAACCTTACCTCCGATTCACCTCAGACAACATGAATCTGTATATTTGATCAGTCATTTCTTACAGGAAAGACTATAAATATAGAGTCAGGTCAAGTGAATATTATTTTCATTATACAGTCTCTGCAGCTGAATGGAATACTGCTCTGTATAGATCAAGGTCTGATGGCAGAGGGTCAAACACGCTGTGTGTGGAGTGGGCGGAGTCCTTCAAAACAGCAGTGGCTCTGTGATGCATTGGCAGGGGTGGGGGACCCCCATAATCCTCTCAGCTGATCTCACCTGGACTGCACTGTGCAGCTCCCAAAGTACACAGTGATGTAGACGGTGCATCCACAAGAAGTTTGTTTTCCACAAGAAGAGCCGCACTACTGCGTCTTCTTACGACAGAACTAGTGCTGGCAGACCATCAGAGAGGAGCACAATAAAGAACTTGGTGCCTTTGACTCTTCAGAGCCCCTGATGAGCAGGCAGGGTGGCCAGTCTGTTACAGTTTCCTTGGTGTGGTCTGCATTAAGAGACAGACTGTTACTGTATCACCTCCCTCTGTAAAGGGCTTCATTGGGTTTCTGATGAGGCCCACTACAGTTCTGTCCTCAGCCCTCTGTACCAGGAGGTTGGATTCAGATGTGCTTTCATGGATGAGCAGCACGGACAGCAGAGGGCTGTCAGGGCTCCTGTGTTTATCATAGTCGTGTCCGAGGTTCTGCTGCCAGCGAGCACTGACTGAGGCCTCTGTGAGGATGTCTAGAATCCAATGACTCATTGGGATGTTGAAGCCTCACATCAAGACTCATTCGCTGTTGGGGGATGATTGTATTAAATGCTGAACTGGAAATGATTCAAGGGAATCTGATGCATGTGTCCTTATCTGACAAGTTTGATAAGGTGGAGTGCAAGTGTAGGAGAAGGTGTCATTAGTAGTAGTACGTCCCATGACCAGGACTAGGGGGGATAGTCATTAAGGAAATTCACCGTTGACTTTTACATCACTGGGAAAGTGGGAGAGTGAGATCTCACAGGCCTTTTGTGTCCTTACTGGAGGACAGCACACTTTGCTCTGTGGAGGGTACGGACCTCAGGTAGACTACAGTTATGTCCCTGATGGACTTCCTTATTCTTCCCTCTCACATTCCTCCAGGCAGCTGTGCCGGTGGCTGCTTCCCTGGACATGGTCCACAGTGTGCTCTTACACGTCTCGCCCAGTGTTGCCGTGCTCCTGTATGGGCTACTGGCCAGGTCTCGTTCAAGTGCAATGAGACTTTTTATCTGAATCTGGATAC
>NC_137433.1:1179674-1312174 GCF_964374335.1 Astatotilapia calliptera
AGTGCTGGTGGTTGTGAGTGGTGGTTCAGTCCATGTTATTATTGTGTTTGAGGGTACAGTTGTCCATTGTGGGTGTGTGTATGTCCAGTCCGTGTGTTAACGTGGGTCAGATGTCAGGAGGCAGAGTTCAGGAGTCTGACAGCTGTGGGGAAGAAGCTGTTCCGGTACCTGGTGGTCTTAGTCCGGAGGCTCCTGTAGCGCCTCCCAGAGGGCAGGAGGGTGAAGAGTCCATGTGATGGGTGACTGGGGTCTTTGATGATTTTCCCAGCCCTTTTCAGACACCGCTTCCTGTAGATGTCTTTTATGGCAGGAAGTGGTGCTCCGGCGATGCGCTGGGCAGTTTTCACGACCCTCTGCAACGCCTTCCGGTCCGAGGCAGAGCAGTTCCCGTACCAGACTGTTATACAGTTGGTCAGGATGCTCTCGATGGTGCAGCGATAGAAGTTCACCAGGATGTCTGAGGACAGGTGGTTCTTCCTCAGAGTCCTCAAGAAGAAGAGGCGCTGGTGAGCCTTCTTGACCAGCTTGGAGCAGTTGGTCGTCCAGGTGAGATCCTCAGAGATGTGGACTCCCAGGAACTTGAAGCTGCTCACACGCTCCACAGCCGTCCCCTTAATGTGGATGGGTGGATGTGGGTCAGCATTCCTCCTGTAGTCCACGATGAGCTCCTTGGTCTTCTCGGTGTTAAGCAGCAGGTTGTTTCTGTCGCACCACTCAGCCAGACGATCCACCTCCTCCCTGTAGGCCTCATCGTTGTCACTGATGAGGCCAATCACCGTGGTGTCATCTGCAAACTTAATGATGGTGTTGGAACCATCAGCAGGTCTGCAGTCGTGGGTGAAGAGGGAGTAGAGGAAAGGGCTCATCACACAGCCTTGTGGTACACCGGTGTTCATCGTGATTGTAGATGAGCAGCGGTTGGTCAGGAAGTCCAATAACCATTTGCAGATGAGGGAGCTGATGCCCAGGCCTGTCAGTTTCCTGATGGGTTGTGAGGGGTGGATTGTATTGAACGCTGAACTGAAGTCTATAAACAGCATTCTGGCGTAGGTGTTGTTGTTGTCCAGGTGTGAGAGGACAGAGTGCAGTGCGATGGAGACTGCATCCAAAGCTCCTTTATGTAAAAATGTATGATATTTATTTATAATAGTGAACCAAAAATACTGAAAAATTATGTTATTGGGCGTAACTACTGACCTCGTCATGGCTGCCTATCCTGCATGTGATAGCAGTCGTTTACTACATAGACTAGAATAAAACGCTGGATTTGTCCAATTTGAAACAAATGAGGAGTTTTCCTCCAACAACATACATTAGAAACACTTGATACATTTGATACTTCCATCCATGCATCCATCTCTTCCACTTACCCAATTCAGGATCACAGGGGGGTGGAGCCTGTCCCACCACCACAGGGCCAGAGCCAGTGCCTGTGAACCCAGATGAATACAAGTGGTCTACAAACATGTCTTAAAGACCCAAAGGCCGGGGTGATCTGACTTGACTAACTATATATTAAATAACAAAATACTGAACCTGGATGGCGTTATCCAGGATCCAGTGGTCTTTAATGAATAGTTAAGCTCATACATAAAACTAATCTCTACCTTTTTAAAGCTGCAGAATTTTACCACAAAAGATTGCGTCTTAGAGTGATGCTAAAATCTCCTCTGTGCAGTTTTATTTCCAGGGTTTACTGTTGTAAAAACCTGTTCAGCTGATCCGTTACAGGGACTGTATTCTTCCAAACAGTGCTCTTTGCTACCAGCTTACATGTGGTGCCTCGAGATCAGCTATAAAGCTCCTCTCCATTTGTTATCAGGAAATAGACATCATCTCTCAGGGACGAGGAAGTGGAGTGTTTTTAAAAAAAATCAAACTTATAAGTTTTACTTTACAATATTATTTCCCAATAGAAAGATGGATTTGAATTTAGAGACAGAAAGCGACTGCCAAGACAAACATCGTCTGAAGAACATTAGTAAGGCATCAATGACAGAATTATAACAAGCAAAGACTTTTGACAGGGCTTTTTCACAAGGAGTACTTTACATTATATTCCACACTATGAGGAATCATCCTCAATGGAAGACCTCATTGGATGATTGTAGGGACGAGGCCAAGGCTCTTTGAGAGGCACTTCCCTGCAGCTCTTGAGTTTGGTACAAGCTTCTGCTCTTGAATGATGAATAGCCTCCTCAACTAGCGGATGTGTAATGAGCCATTCGCAGCCATGACAACTGGAGGCTGCAAAGGTCAGAAGTCTTAAAGAGAAAGAAAAAGCATGCTTTCGTATACACACACACACACACACACACACACACACACACACACACACACACACACACACACACACACACACACACACACACACACACTCATAAAAAGAATTTACTTGAACTTTCAGTAATGTACAAGTTCTTTTTATGAGAGAGTCATAGATATAAACCTGCCTGTCTACATATAGACATACGCTCTGTTTGAACACACATTTAAAAAAAATGCGTTATTTTGTTCTAGATGTATCTTTTCCAAAACAAGAGATAGATTATTACCACTATGCTGACTTTTTGAAACATGGCAGCACTTTATTTTCCAGAATATATTCTGTAGTATTTTTCCCTTTGCTTTAAAGGAGAGAAGACAACAAACAAGGCCTGTATTTTTCCTTCAGTTGTGGGCCTGCCCCTTGTGACTGCAGAGCGGTGGGTGGTGGTTGCCTGTTTGTCAAAGGCCCACTAGCCTTGTCCATTTTGACATTCACATGGGAGCAGTAATGATCCTAAAAGCTGCAATTAAGCTGACTGTCGCGTTCCGGGGAAGTGTCTGGTGCTGGCACTGTGCAGCACCTATTATTCCCAGTGGGAATACTCTCTAAAGAATAGCATTTCTTCTCTTCTCCTCTTCTCTGCCCCTACCCCCATCAAATAACTTTTATCTGTCTTCAAAATGTTTAAACCCTAACACATACAGATTTTTCTAAGGTACTCGTGAATAATTATTTTTATTTCATCAGAATGTCTGTTTTCTGTCGACAGCAGATCACCTGCCTCCATCTCCTCCTATCCAGCAGTCTGTCCTGCCTCGTGGCTGAGCCGAACCAGCTCACCCTGAGCCGTCCCTCTAACGTACTCACTTGTCCTCCTGTTCATGCTGGTCACTACTAACATCAACCTTAACAGCTTCAACTCTGCCACCCACAGCTCCACCTTTTGTCTCTTGTGCCACCATCGCTCTGTGGCTGTAGCTCAGAAAGTCCAGCTGGTCATCTTCTAATATAGCACCAATGGATAAACAACTGAATCTGGACTATTAAACATGAGATATTGCTCTTCTAAATCCCTGTTAGTTAATGATTTAATAATTAACATACTAACATTTGGATTAATTTTGCCTAATTTTGCATGGTTACATACAGCAGGATGGTTTAAACAGGTCAAGTCATCCTAACAATCAGAAACCTTGAAGAACAAACAGAGAAGCAGCAATCTTTCACTCCAGCTTATTAATCATCCAAAGACCCAGATAGTTTGAATTTATATTAGAGTCAGACTCTTAGCCTTCATTTCTCAAACTATTCATATTATGTTATTTAGTATTACTCAGTTCTAATAAAATAATCATTATTATATAACTATGATTAGTATATGATTTAAGCATTCATGCAATGTGAAAACAACAAAAACAACACCTCGGTTTTTAGAGGCAGCTGGCTAAACTCAGAATGTAAATGATCACATTCATCATCTTAATCACACTCTGGATCTTGTCCCAACATATAGCAAAGAAACTGAACATTAAACAGCAAGTCCTCTTTTGTCTAACCACTTTTTAAGACACCATTAAATTTGGAAAACATTGAATTTCATTACACTGTCTGTCCACTGTTATCTCCTTCAGTGCCATGTGTCAGCACAGTCTAGACCTACCTAAACTCCCCAGAGGTCGGTAATCTCATCAATAGTGTTTCATCCTCACTACCCTGAATACTGTGGCTCTTCTGAAAAATAAGTCAGATTTTCAAACATGCACCTTAAATGAGGTAACACACAGGCTGGAGAGGAAATGGTGTTTTTCACTAATCTAGAAACAGTTTGTTACGTTATAAAAAACAGTCCTCCATAAGGCTAGGCCATCTTACTGACTGATAGGTCACTGATCAAAGAAAACAGGAACAACCCCGTGTTTGTTGTCAGCACTGTAGCCATGGTACAGCGTCCGCGTTGACGATTTTAAGTTCCTCCTTAATTTTGTCCATCCACCGTTTCTTCGGTCTGCCTTGAGGCCGGCATCCTCATAGCTGTTTTTGCTACAGAGTTCTCATCGCTTCGAATCACGTGTCCATACCACCTCAGGCGGGACTCAAGCATCTTTTCCTTAATTGGGGCTATGCCTAGTTGCTTCCGTATGTCTTTGTTCGTAATACGGTCCCCTCTTGTAATTCCCAGGCTCCATCGAGCATGCGCATCTCCATGGTGTTTAGAGCCTGTTCATGTGTGGTCAACGCGGGCCAACATCTGGAACCATACAGGGCTACTGGGTGGACCACCGTTTTGTAGATTTTTCCCTTGAGTCGATCTGGCACTCTTCTGTCGCTAAGGACACCAGTGACCTGTCGCCATTTTAACCAGGCTGCATTTATTCGTGCTCGGACATCGGAGGTGATATTTCCATCGTAGGTGATGACTGAGCCCAAGTAGCGGAACTCTTCTGTCTTCTTCAACTCTTCGTTGTCAATTATGATGGTGCCATCAGTTTGGGGGCCTCCTTCCAGGTATTCGGTCTTTTTCGTGTTGAGCCGCATACCATATTCATCGAGCCAGGTCTTCCAGAGTTGAGTCGTCGTTTGGGTCTCCTCTCTGTCTTTGCTGGTGAGGAATACGTCATCGGCAAAGAGGAGAGACCATGGATGAGGTAACTGATGGTGTCCATATGAAGAGGAGGGGTGACAGAGCTGATCCTTGGTGGATCCCAACACTAACTGGGAAGGGAGGCGATAGTCCAGCGCCGCATCGGACTGACGTTGTCGTAGAGGAGCTGTATCCATTTGACATTCGCCTCAGGGACACCATGCGATCTTAGGGAGTGCCATATGAGGTCATGGGGTATCCTGTCGAAAGCCTTTTCAAGGTCTAGGAAGGCCATATGTACCGTCTTGTTCTTTTCCCTATGCTTCTCCAGCAGGAGGCAGGCGGCGTGCATGGCGTCAGTTGTTTTACAAAACCGCATTGTTGGGGGTGACATTGACAATTTCCCGAAGACGTGCATGGATGACTCTTTCGAATGTTTTCACCGTGTGACATAGTAGGCGAATAGGACGATAATTTGAGCATTCGGCTACATCCCCTTTGTTCTTCCATATGGGTGTGGTAATACTGGTCATCCAGGCCTTCGGGACTTCCCCTGTGCTGACAATGTTGTTAAACAGTTCTGTCAGGATGGCCATTCCCGGTCGCCCGAGAAGCTTCCAGACTTCGGTTGGGATATCGTCTGGTCCAGTTGTTTTTCCATTTTTCATCTTCTTGACGGCCGTTTCCACTTCAGCGGGTGTAGTAGGCAGGACTGGTCCGGGTACTGGGTCGGCGCTTATAATTGGAGGGTGAGGGAATTCTTTGTTACTGATCTCCGAGAAGTAGTTGCTCCAATGCCTTAGTATGGTGGGCGGATCTCGGAGGACCTGATGGTTGTTGTCCTTGATGCATTTGACCCAAACGCAGGACTCACAGGTTTATTATTGAGACAGGATGAACTGAATTGAGCTAGACTGTAAACACACGAGGAATTGATGATGGCGAGACAAGGAACCGAGGAAAACTGAGGGCTTAAATACACTGGATAATGACGATGACTAGAAACAGTGTGAACACGGCTGAACTAAATCTAACTAATGACCCAGAGGAAGTAGAACTAAACATATTGCACAAAGACAGCCTAACGCATCTTTTTGCTTTTTTCTCTCTGCTTTTCAGTTTCAACCCTGTGTCACTGGGAGGAGCTGAGAGGCGGGGCTTCATCGCTGAGTCTTGTACAGTGGGGCAAAAAAGTATTTAGTCAGCCACCGATTGTGCAAGTCCCCCCACCTAAAATGATGACAGAGGTCAGTAATTTGCACCAGAGGTACACTTCAACTGTGAGAGACAGAATGTGAAAAAAAAATCCATGAATTCACATGGTAGGATTTGTAAAGAATTTATTCGTAAATTAGGGTGGAAAATAAGTATTTGGTCACCCCAAACATGGAAAATCTCTGGCTCTCACAGACCTGTAACGTCTTCTGTAAGAAGCTTTTCTGTCCCCCACTCGTTACCTGTATGAATGGCACCTGTTTGAACTCATCATCTGTATAAAAGACACCTGTCCACAGCCTCAAACAGTCAGACTCCAAACTCCGCCATGGCCAAGACCAAAGAGCTTTCGAAGGACACCAGGAAAAGTATTGTAGACCTGCACCAGACTGGGAAGAGTGAATCTACAATAGGCAAGCAGCTTGGTGTGAAAAAATCAACTGTGGGAGCAATCATCAGAAAATGGAAGACATACAAGACCACTGATAATCTCCCTCGATCTGGGGCTCCACGCAAGATCTCATCCCGTGGGGTCAAAATGATCATGAGAACGGTGAGCAAAGATCCCAGAACCACACGGGGGGACCTGGTGAATGACCTGCAGAGAGCTGGGACCAAAGTAACAAAGGTCACCATCAGTAACACACTACAACGGCAGGGAATCAAATCCCGCAGTGCCAGACGTGTTCCGCTGCTGAAGCCAGTGCATGTCCAGGCCCGTCTGAAGTTTGCCAGAGAGCACATGGATGATACAGCAGAGGATTGGGAGAATGTCATGTGGTCAGATGAAACCAAAGTAGAACTTTTTGGTATAAACTCAACTCGTCGTGTTTGGAGGAAGAAGAATACTGAGTTGCATCCCAAGAACACCATACCTACTGTGAAGCATGGGGGTGGAAACATCATGCTATGGGGCTGTTTTTCTGCCAAGGGGACAGGACGACTGATCCGTGTTAAGGACAGAATGAATGGGGCCATGTATCGTGAGATTTTGAGCCAAAACCTCCTTCCATCAGTGAGAACTTTGAAGATGAAACGAGGCTGGGTCTTCCAACATGACAATGATCCAAAACACACCGCCCGGGCAACAAAGGAGTGGCTCCGTAAGAAGCATTTGAAAGTCCTGGAGTGGCCTAGCCAGTCTCCAGACCTCAACCCCATAGAAAATCTGTGGCGGGAGTTGAAAGTCCGTGTTGCTCGGCGACAGCCCCAAAACATCACTGCTCTCGAGAAGATCTGCATGGAGGAATGGGCCAAAATACCAGCTACTGTGTGTGCAAACCTGGTAAAGACCTATAGTAAACGTTTGACCTCTGTTATTGCCAACAAAGGTTATGTTACAAAGTATTGAGTTGTATTTTTGTTATTGATCAAATACTTATTTTCCACCCTGATTTACCAATAAATTATTTACAAATCCTACCATGTGGATTCATGGATTTTTTTTCACATTCTGTCTCTCACAGTTGAAGTGTACCTCTGGTGCAAATTACTGACCTCTGTCATCATTTTAAGTGGGGGAACTTGCACAATCGGTGGCTGACTAAATACTTTTTTGCCCCACTGTATGTCATCTGCATATAATTTGCATCCCGCCAAAGCTACTAGCTGCCCATTATACATGATGAAAAAATAGTTTTTTGAGTTCAGGTGACTATCTGCTACCCTTAATGTAATCAAGGTTTAGCCAGTCCAACATAAGGCATCACTTCACATGTAACCTGTGAATAACACAACATTTGTATATTTCAACTTGTTGTCCAAGAGAGTTCACAAAAACAAGCAAAATTTCTTTTTAAATAAATTAGAACATGAGCTTTAATGTTCATGGCTGAGCAGTCCTCACCTTTGAAAATAATCTCTTCTCTTCCTTTATTCTTACATTTTTCTCAGCAACAGTTTGTTTGTATGTTGAACTGTTTGAAATTAGTATTGAATGTTTTTCAAATCGTTTGAGCCCAGTTTAACCCCTGGGTTTCACATGTGTACAGGGTAATATTCTGTAGATAGTTTTGTCATTAACAAAGTAAAAGTATGGTGCATGATACCGTTATACAGACTGAAAGGCAGTTAATAAAGAGTGATCAGGCTTTGGAAAGTTTTGCAGCTCTAAAATGTTCCACTTTATTTTTCATGTTTCTTTCTTCCAGTTAAATTTTAAAATGTTTTTTTTAATAAATGTAAAATAAATTTTACATTTACTTTGGCTGTATTAATCTTTTCTGAAAAAGCTAAAAGAAATACACCAAAAGAAATCATGAAGAAATAATTAACTTAATCCAACTTTAATGCATCTCACAATGGACTTCAGTTGTGCTCCTATTCAGTGAAATACACTTGTTCTGTCAGGTATCATAAGTAAAACAGAATCATTTACAGAATAGGCAAGATCAGGACATTATGAGTGACCAGTCTGTGGCTGAGTCATTCTCTGAACCACAATGCCTGGCTGAAGGAAGCTGTCAATCTTCAGAATCCCTCTCAGAACAATTACTGAGACCTGCAGCTAACAATGCAACGATACAACAGCTGAAATAACTGAAAAGATGTTTCAGATGATGTGTATTAGTAATCTAACGGTTAATGAACCTGCAGTGTCTGATAATTAGTTATGTGTGTAAAACAATGTCATAATTCAGTTCTCTTAGTGTTACATGTTTATATCAACAAAGCTCATTGTTGATGTTGTCAGCAGTTTTGAAGAGGTTTGTACCTTTCCAGGGCTGATCCCACAGACAGGCTCAAGCATTATGGTTGAATGAGAGTCCAGTGAGCATCTTCAGCTCTTCATGAAACAGAGGTGCACACATTTCAAACCGACCTGTATTACAAAAGACAAATCAGAAGGCCTTCAAGCTGGTAGTAATTAAAATGTTAAAAAGCCATCTCCAACCTTCCTTTATATCAAACATCCTTGAAAGAGTAGCTGTCAAACAGCTAACAGATCATCTGCAGAGGTTTATTTGAAGAGTTTCAGTCAGGTTTCAGAGCTCATCCCAGCACAGAAACAGCTTTAGTGAAGGTTACAAATGATCTTCTTATGGCCTCTGACAGTGGACTCATCTCTGTGCTTGTCCTGCTAGACCTCAGTGCAGCGTTCGATACTGTCGACCATAATATCCTATTAGAGTGATTAGAACACGCTGTAGGTATTACAGGTACTGCACTGCAGTGGTTTGTATCATATCTATCTAATAGACTCCAGTTTGTGCATGTAAATGGAGAGTCCTCTTCACACACTGAGGTTAATTATGGAGTTCCACAGGGTTCAGTGCTAGGACCAATTCTGTTTACATCATACATGCTTCCCTTAGGCAGTATCATTAGAAGACATAGCATACATTTACACTGCTATGCAGATGACACCCAGCTCTATCTGTCCATGAAGCCAGATAACACACACCAATTAGTTAGACTGCAGGAATGTCTTAAAGACATAAAGACCTGGATGGCCGCTAACTTTCTGCTTCTTAATTCAGATCAAACTGAGGTTATTGTACTCAGCCCTGAAAATCTTAGAAATATGGTATCTAACCAGATTCTTACTCTGGATGGCATTACCTTGGCCTCCAGTAACGCTGTGAGGAACCTTGGAGTCATTTCTGACCAGGACATGTCCTTCAACGCACATATCAATGCACATGTTCAATCCAGAATTGAATTCAAAATCCTGCTCCTCACATACAAGGTCTTAAATAATCAGGCCCCATCTTATCTTAATGACCTTGTAGTACCATATCAGCCTATTAGAGCACTTCGCTCTCGCTCTGCAGGCCTACTTGTTGTTCCTAGAGTATTTAAAAGTAGAATGGGAGGCAGAGCCTTCAGTTTTCAGGCCCCTCTTCTGTGGAACCAGCTTCCAGTTTGGCTTCAAACTTTCCTTTCTGCTAAAGCATATAGTTAGGGCTGGACCAGGTGACCCTGAATCCTCCCTTAGTTATGCTGCAATAGATGTAGGCTGCCGGGGGATTCCCATGATGCATTGAGTTTTTCCTTTCCAGTCACCTTTCTCACTCACTATGTGTTAACAGACCTCTCTGCATTGAATCATATCTGTTATTAATCTCTGTCTCTCTTCCACAGCATGTCTTTATCCTGACTTCCTTCTCTCACCCCAACCAATCACAGCAGATGGCCCCGCCCCTCCCTGAGCCTGGTTCTGCTGGAGGTTTCTTCCTGTTAAAAGGGAGTTTTTCCTTCCCACTGTCGCACTTTGGCGACAGTGGGAGGTCATATGATTGTTGGGTTTTCTCTGTTGTATTATTGTAGGATCAAAGTTATAGTAACATGGTGTTATTACCGTCACCTCAGAGCAACAAGGGCTCCAAGTCAAAGTACAGTGCTGCCGAGTTCGACTCCACCACCTGGCTGGGCCTTACTGTGTGGAGCTGGCATGTTCTTTCTGTGTTTGCATGGGTTAGGGTACTCTGTCTTCCTCCCACAGTCCAAAGACATGCAGTTAGTGGATAGGGTAATTGGTGAGTATATATTGCCCATAGGTGTGTCTAATGGGTGTGTCTCTACGTGTTAGCCCTGTGATAGACTGTCCAGGGTGTACCTCGCCTCTCGCCCAGTTACTCACCAAGGATGTATTCAGAATACATGACATCCCTTTTGACATTGTCTCCAATGTTCACTTCATGCATCTGGAAAGAATTATGTTCAGCACAGGTTAATCTATCGTCTGACTTCCATTCACAGACAAATGGTCAGACCGAGCATGCCAATCAGCTCCTCGCTGCGTGACCTCATCCAACCAATCTACATGGAGCTCACAGCTAGTATGACCCAACCTTCGCCTCTGTCACTGTTTGTGGAGGTCCATCTGGTAAGTCCTCAAAGATACAAAAAAATGCCTGGATGATCGACACCGGAGCCCATCCTACCAATCAGGTCAGAAGGATTGGTTGGCTGCAAAAAATATCCTGCTTCACACAGAGTCTGGGAAATTTGCACCCATTTACACAAGACCATTTAAAATTGGGACCATCGTTAACCCTGTCACTGCCCGTTTAAAACTATCACACAACATGAAGGTACACAATGTGTCTCCCAGATAAAGCCAGCCCAGTCTGGCTCTATGTGCCCTCCTTCCAAGGCACCTTCCCACCTGGGCCATTGACAGCAAACGGCGTTCTTGAGCACATGGTTTATGAACTCCAGACAGTGTGGGAGGGGCTTCCAATATTTGGTTATGTGGGAGGAATGGTCTTGTCTTTCACCTCACACACCCTGATCGGGTCGGTTAGTCGTCAGGAGGCTATTGTTAAGGGGAGGTTAATATCACTGTTCCTCTGTCCTCACTGGTCGACTTGCTGTTTTCAGTCTTTCTGTCCTCTTGTTGCTCTCTCTCCTCTGTATGTGTGTGTGTGTGTGTGTGTCTGTGTGTGTGTGCCTCCACACAATGCTTCAGTAGTTTCTATATCTTTGCCTTGCATTAATTCCTTGAGATTATGGTTCCTCTTACCTGTCTTTTCCCTGTTCCAAGGTTTCCCTGGAGGATCCCCTGTGAACAGTCTGGATTTGAGAGAGAGTCTGGAAAATATGGAGAGCCATAGTGGAGTCTGGGGCCACCACAATTGTTCTGATCATTTTGAAACTGTTAATATTCACTGTAAATAAATGCACTACGCTTTGACTTGGAGCCGTGTGGTGGCAGCTGTCCACCACAACCACTGGAGGGGAAAGAGAAGAGAGCAGTGAGCAACACAGGACAAAAGGCAAACTATAAAGTAAGCACCATGCCCTCCCGTGTTTTAAATGCACTTTAGAGCAACACACAGCAACACTACACATGAGCGGGAGGAGGGAGGCAGAGCCGGCGAGCACGCCAGTGCAGCCCGCTCTGGCTTCTGCTCTATGGCTACTGGGTGACCCTTGTCTGGGGCTCTCCTCAGCTCTTCCCAGGAGGGTGGCACGGATGCCCCTTCATCTTTCTTTCTCCCTTTCCTATCCCTCAGTCATGTCTGTCCCATCTGTAACAACTGAAAATAAAATAAAATAAATAATAACAACAAAGGTCGATCAAATGGACCAATACGGCAATGCTGTGATGATCCATTTGGCAAAGTAAATCCATTTGGTATCCTTGCTGGTCTTCAGAAAAAAAAACTATAAAGTAAGAGTCAGTTTAATAACGATTAAAGACTGTAGTGGTATATAACCACACGAGAAAAGAAAAAATGCTGAGTGCATCATGGGAAGCCCCCAGTGTAATGCTGTAGGTCATTATACTAGGCTGCTACTGCAACTGTATCATTAGCATTTATAAAAAAGCATTGTCAAGCTCCACACACACAAAACAAAGGGTTATTGATTATCTATCGCTTTATCTCACAGTCCAGTACAACAGTAATCCTGCACAGTAGCCTGGGAATAGTACAATTGCTTTGTTAAAAAGGCCTGCACACAGGGTTTTACCTGCTTTTTTGCCCCAACATGGGGGAAAAGCAGGAAAACGAGATGTACAGTAAAACAGCAGGTGGTCAAATCTATCAAAGCCCTTTGGCAAACACAGACAAAAAGGGGGAAAAATCATTTTAATTAGCAGAGTGAATGCGATTTGCTGAATGTGAGGGGAGCCAGGCTCTCTGCTCTGCACATTAAATTGGTCTAATTTTCTGTGCAGAATAAGTCCCATCTGAGCAGCCCTGGCCACAGTCAATCATGTTAAAAGCCACGGGTGCTTAATTTGATTTACCAATATAAAATGCAAATTAGGTGATCAAGTGGAGTGGAAGCCAGGAGTAGGAGGCTCTTTTAAGCCATCAAGTTAAATGGGTCCAGACAGTAGACTGGCAATGTAAAGAATGTTTTAGCATATTCGTTTGATTAGCCATACAAAAATTTAATTAGTATAGCTAATTGTTAAACAAATTGCTCTACATCAGAACAAAATGCGGAATATATTTTTAATACACTAAAACACCTCACAATGGCCATATTCTCTCAACCCATATGTGGAGTTTTCATCCAAAACTGGGCCTTTCCAATAAGTGAAAAGCCAAATTAAATAAATGGAAGATGGCACAACAGTCCCTTACAATAGTCAATGAGATAATGCCTGTAATTAGGCTTGCACAAGCCTGGCCATATGCCTCTGTATAGCACTTAGGCTGCAACTGTAGGAGCAAATCGAATAACTGTGTGTAGGGAATGCTCCTGGGATTCAGCCATCTTATGTTAAGTAACCACACCGTCTATGCCGCATGTGAACAACGGAGATGTTTCCACCAAAAGGAACGAGATGTGCCATGAAAACTAAGTTAGTAACAGTACATGCTTAAACAATGTTAGTGTATGCTGTTTGGCATATTTGGCAGCAAAATCAGACTGAAGTGTCTATCTACAGACTAAAATAATAGTCTGTTGCCTAGAGACAGGTCTAAAAAAGACAACCCACGTACTGCACAGTCACACTGAGACTTATTACATCTGACATTTAGTGTTATCATCCAGTGTCATTGACTTCCTTCACATTCGCCTAGCTATCCGAAATTCCAGTCTGATCGCTGTATGTAGAACAAAAACATATTGATTAGAATACACTTTATGAAAATGTGAGTGCCAATAACCATTTGATTAAACTGTTTTATACTAAAGAAGAATGAATAATGAACATTTTATTATTGTGTTTGCACTCGGAAAAGATTATCCAAACTCTGCCGTCATATAAATGTGCCAGCTGAGTTCAGACTGACTTACACAAAGTTTAAGTGCATGCTATTTAATGGAAGAATGTCACTGCCTCTCAGGGTGACTAAACATGAGGCCTCACATTCAGTTCTCGTAGCTCTGATAACAATAGCCATCGGCTATAATAAAAGAAAAATCTAGAATATAGGCAGTGAGGTGGTTAGATGGGCTAGAGAGAACATAAATCAACATTAGCTGAGAGGCCATTCTGAAAGCTGCAGATTTGATCCCTAATGGCTTTTCAGATTTTTGGCTTTTGTCGAGATTAAAAAGGGGATATAAGATAGTCGTCTGCAGAGGTGGTGGCAGAGGCAAACATTCAGAGATGTCGCTGTTTCTGAGTTCCTGTTCTATGATGTTGTAGCCATATATTAATCACTTCTTTAATGTTAGTTAGTGTTAAAATGCTGCATTCCCCACTTTAAGATACAAACTAACAGTAGCATTATTTTATTTTTTTCAGTTTTATTTATATAGCACCAAATCACAACAATCCCCCTGGAAGCTTGATACTGTGAGGTAAAGGAGTTAAAAAGGAGGTTTTCCTGTCTACTGTCACCAAGTGGTCGTGTGATTGCCTCTGTATTATTGTGGCATCTTTAACATACAATAGAAAGAGCCTTCAGGCGGCTGCTGACCATATGACTACTAAAGAGTATCTATTGTAGTATTTTTAAACTTGTATTTGTAAAAGAGCATTTAACCTTTAAATGACAGCTGACAGCAGCTCTGCTGTTAATGGGATGTTGGATATGAGACCATACATACACATACAAATACATTATTGTTGTATCTTGACATTATAAAGCAGCTGTTTTTGTGATCTGACATCATATCGACAAAACTGAACTGAAAACATATCTACAGTGCATTCCATATGTAATTATTTCATTCGATGGGTCAGGGTCACAAAATCTTAATATCGTCCTTTGTTATTGAGCAACTAGTCGACTAGCTGACTAACAGTCACTGTTGTTGAACCAGACTTACTAGTCGTTTAATCTAATTATGTCACGGCCTGGGGAATCAGCAGGATGCTGATCGGCCATTTCTACCGTTTTCTCTCTCTCTCGCTCTCTCTCCTCCTCTCTGTCACCGGGGCGGAACTCATTGTGGGTTCACGCCCTCAGCCCACGCCCACAGCAGGGGACCACACCTGATGCCCATCAAGGCGATTGGCATTTAAGCCAGGAGGAGACTGCTGGTCTTCGCTGGATCGTTGTCTGCCACGCGTCAGTGAGAGTCAAAGCTACAGCACAGCTAAGTCAAGAGTCTATTGTGAAATTTGTAATTAAATCTCGTTTTCTCGTCTACAGACCTCCTGGACACCTTCCCTGTGTGAATCTTTGTGTCGAGTGTTAAGAGTGGATCTGCGGTCGTGAGTGTGGAGAGTTGGAGAACGAATGACTACCCCTTTGGATTTCCCTGGAGCCCCGTCCCTCGCTTTGTTGTATATAGCACTGCCCTGCACTTCCTGTATATACACCTGGTGGATTCTGTAAATAAATTCTTGTGTACAGTTGATTCTGGAGTCCTGCGCTTGAGACCCCCACGTTGAACTGTAACATAATGATCCAGTCATACTATGGACTCAGCAGACTCAGCCCCCGCTCAGCAGCGCGTCCTTACGGACAAGGAAGTTCTGGAACACCACAAACAAATGCTGCAGCTCATCAATCAGCAGCTGGCCGCGTTAACGCAAGCCCTCGCTAAGCCCATACTTCTGGTAAGCCCAGTAGCCTCTCCTCACTCTGTCTCTTCACAGTTACCAGTTTCCGAGCCTCCAGCACCCGGGCCTCTGGCCCCACCTCAACCCACTCCCTCGGAGCTTTACAGGCACCGGAACCCTTTGCGGGTGAGTTTCACAAATGTGCGAGTTTCCTGACCCAGTTGACATATGAAACAGATGGGGCTAAGATTGGCTTTTTTGTCCAGCTTTTACGCGGACCAGCCTTAAACTGGGCTCAAGCTGTTTTAAGAACTGACGCTGAAATAACGTACCAGGATTTTCTTGCTTCAAATGTGTGTTTGAGAGAGGTACCGGCGCAACGCAGCTGCTCACCATTTGCTAAACCTTAAGCAGGGAAAACGGAGTATGGCGGAATACTCCATCGAGTTCTAGACATTGGCCGAAGAGACCGGGTGGGGGCAGCCGGCATTGATGAGTACTTTGTTGAACAATGTGTGTGACGAATTAAAGGGCAAATTGGTGATGAGAGAACTACCTAAAACTTTGTCTGATGTAATAACGTTGTGTGTAAAGGTGGACGAGCATCTACGAGCGTGCGGCAGGACTGATGTTATCGAACAAGGTAATTTGAGGGCGGACCCTGCCAAAGTCCAGGCTGTTGTTAACTGGCCCACTCCATCCAATCATAGGCAGCTTCAGAGTTTCTTGGTTTTTGCTAACTTTTTCTGCCGTGTCATCCGCGACTATAGCCGGCTCGACCTGCCTCTGACTTGCCTCACCTCACCCATGGTCCCATTCTGCTTCACTCACCTGAAAAAGCGCTTTGCCTCAGCGCCCATCCTCATCCAACCCAACCTCAGTCAACCTTTCGTCATGGAGGTGGATGCCTCGGATGCAGGAGTGGGGACGGTGCTCCCCCAGCAACAAGGTGGTAAGCTCCATCCTTGTGCTTACTTCTCTCGCTGTCTCTATCCTGCAGAGAAAAATTATGACATGGAGGACCGGGAGCTACTGGCCATCAAGCTGGCCCTGGAGGAGTGGTGTCACTGGCTGGAGGGCGCTGCCCAACCATCCGTTGTATGGACGGACCACAAAACTTTATTTGTAGTACATCCGGTCAGCTAAGCGGCTCAACGCCAGGCAAGCCAGGTGGGCCCTGTTTTTCTCCAGATTTCAATTCACTATCACCTACAGACCCGGCTCTCTTAATGTCAAACCCGATGTCCTCTCATGCCAATTCGTTGCCTCTGCAGGCAACGAATTGACTCCCCCATCCTTCCTCCCATGTATGTTGTCGGGGTTCTAACCTGGGAGATTGAGTCGGCTATTCGAGAGGCCCAACGGACGAAGCCGGACCCTGGGACGGGTCCCCTGGGCCTACTCTTCGTTCCCTCTTCAGTCAGGTCACTAGTTCTGCATTGGGCTCATACTGCCAGATTCACCTGCCACCCTGGCGTCCACCACACCATTACCTTTCTCCAGCGCTTCGCCTGGCGGCCATCCTTGGCTAAGGACGCCTGCGAATACATTGCCGCCTGCCCTACATGCGCTCAAAACAAGAATGTCAATCAGCCCTCCTCCGGCCTTCTCCAACCTCTACCGACCCCTGGTCGTCCATGGTCACACATTGCAATCGACTTCATCACGAGCCTCCCTACCTCATCAGGTAACTTGGTCATCCTCACTGTCATTGACCCGCTTCTCTAAAGCTGCTCACTTTGTCGCCCTCCCCAAGCTCCCCACGGCTCTAGAGACAGCTCGGCCTTGACTAACCACGTGTTTCGTCTTCATGGGATTCCCACGGACATCATCTCGGACAGGGGGCAGACAGTTCACGTCACGGGTCTGGAAAGAGTTCTTCAACGCCCTCGGAGCTCAGGTCAGTTTCTCCTCCGGTTTCCACCCACAGACCAATGGCCAGACAGAACGGGCCAACCAGGAACTCGAGGTGGCTCTCCGGTGCTTGGTGTCCACCAATCAGACAACTTGGAGCGAGAAACTCCCATGGATCGAGTATGCCCACAACAGTCTCACCTCCTCAGCCACCAGAGTGTCCCCCTTCGAAGCGTCTCTGGGCTACCAACCGCCTCTCTTTCAGGCCGTTGAAGGTGAGCACTTTGTCCCCTTTGTCCAGCAGCATCTTCGGAGGTGTTGATGTGCCTCCACAACCACCTGAGCGGCCCTTCTTCACACAGCGGATCACAACAAGCACTTGGCGGATCGTCACCGGACCCCCTGCACCCTCCATCTACCAAATTCGTTCCTCTCAGATCTGAATCCAAGAAACTGTCCCCCACCCTCATTGGCCCGTTTGTAATCGACTCTCTGGTTAACCCAGTCTCTGTCTGTCTCAAGTTGCCCCGAAATATGCGGCTCCATAACGTGTTCCATGTGTCTCAAGTAAAACCCTGCCAGTCCAGTCCTTTGTGTTATTGTGTCCATCTGCCACTGATGGCCCACCAGTGTTGCCTCAGATATGTTAATCTACATCAGGAGTGTCAGACTTACAGCCTGCGATACAGTTAAATCATGCCCACGAGATAACTTCATATGTCAGTCATTAATGGCCCATCGCTATGTGGGAGTCAAATCTTTTGCCGTGCTGTGAATCCATGCAGGCAGGCGTGGGACTTTGATGGGCACATCATGTGGCCAATCACATGCAAAGACAGACTAGGATCATACCATTATGTGAAAGAAGGAAGGGGGGCGGATGTTCCGAAGTGTAGTGGTACAGGCCGGGGACCAGGGAGCCGAATTTAAATGCAAGTATGTTGGAAAAAACTGAAGAAACGAAGGAAAACATAAAATGAGCAACATTTGGCTGCATTTCAGTGATCCTGGAGACTGCAACACTGAGTGCAGAATTTATCAGATTAGGAGCTGGCTAAAGTAATACCCATTTTTATTTTAATCCATTTTTCATTGCAGAGGACAAAATGTTTCAAACTTGTACAGGCCTTAAAGCTCATGTGTGTCCTGCCTGGCAGAATAGCATAAAAATAAGGCTTTTAGGAAAACGCTGGATAAAAAATTTGCTTCCCTGAAAAAGACTAAACTTACAGTTCAGTGTTGAATTTAAGATAAATAATCCATAACCGAAGAGTCTCTGAATGACAGAGATGCAGAAATGTGTGCATGTAGCACAGAGCCATGGCTCAGTGTCTGAATGAGTCTCGCAGGTCTGAATGTGAAGTCATTTATAATTCTTAACATGTTTGATCTGCTGCTCACCACAAACATGCACAAGCAGAGTGTTTGGACTTTTAACTGTGTTTTCACCAGTTTTACAGCTTTTTCTACTAATAAAAAAAACGTGTTTGTTTTTTTTTTAATGTAGCTCATTTCTGGGGGTTTCTTACTTTTACTCTAGTCTCTTAATCTAATTTCTTTTCCCTCAATTTAGCCAACTAAGACATTAGTTGACAGCTGGGAACATGCCTAGTATAAAGACACTGCAAGGTTTCATTATGTGATCATTTCAATGATAGTCATAAAATAATAATAAATAATAAAAAAGTGAAGAAACAGTGACATGCATGGTGTAGCAGAGATATTGTACAGTAAGCCATCTTGGTATCCAACGTATACCTGCTCAGTTCCAGCTGAAGGCTCTATCATTGTTATAATAATACTAATACAATTACTGCTAATAATAACAATAATACTTGGCAACCAATCATGATTTCTCCCGCCAGGCCCTGAGTTGTTGTTGGCTATAGGAGTACTGAAAAGATCTCACAGGCTCTGATAATTATAACCTGAGAGCTTTTAAATGAAGACTGCAGGGTTTTTATATAATTAGTTTCAAGTAGTTCACAAAAAAGAAAAAACATTTAACAATGCCATTATCATGTTCCCATTCAGTTCATCTGCCTGTTCACGCACTTGTATTCATTGATCATAAAAGTAAAGGTGAACTGTGATGCTGCCCTGTAAACAGCTGAGTCAATGGTGTTTGCCCTTTTTGGATTTCATATTGGAGTTGTGTAATAATGTAACTGTAGTAGATTGTCATTACAGAGCTCATCAGATAAAAGATGCATTCACATAAGAGCAAATACACTTATCAATCTTTTGTAAATTTACTCTGATGGTCTGTCATGACATACCATCAGAGTAAATGCTCCGGTGGAAGCTGCAGGCGACGGTGATGGCTGGACCGGCTCCTCGGACGCTCCGGTGGAAGCTGCAGGTGACTGTGATGACTGTACTCCTCGGAGCCTCCAGCAAAGATGGAAGGCTGAAGCAGCTCCTCAGACCCCCAGCAATGATGGAAGGCTGAAGCGGACCCTCCAGCAAAAGCAGGAGGCTGGATCGGTTCCTTGGACCCTCTAGTGGAAACAGTCACAGAATCAGCAGGCACGCAGACCTCTGGCACACATGAGACAAACTGGAGCTGCGCACGCCGGAAACCACTCTCTGTAGCCCCTGTCTCCAAGGCGTGACGAAACTCCTTCTGCTCATGCCCGAGCCACAGGCTAATCCACCTCGAAACAGAGTCAGTTAATTCCTCCTGAAGCTCCTCGGAAGGTACGAATGCCGCTGGGTCCATGTTTGGTTGTGTTGTCTGTCACGGCTGGGGTAGCAGTGTGGTGTTGAGAAGGAGGACCCAAGATGCAGGCATAGACTGTGATGCGAGTGAGCTTTATGCTCAAAATACCCTGCATTTAATAAGGCTGTTGTGTTTTTAACATGTTTTAAAGCTTTGTATCTTGTTTTAATCAATCTGAACAAGCCCCTAAAAACACTGTCGGCCTCTCTCAGTTTTTATTACCGCTAATCATTTTAAAGCTCAGTTTTTAAATCCTTACAATGTAACTACAGCCCAGCCCATGCAGCAGTATGTTAATGACTAACCTCGTATTGTGGATGGATTATCTCAGTTGTTCTCCTGGCTTAAGTTTGGTCCGTTTACAGCATCCTGCCATGCGATTGCATTTGTCCCTAACCACCGAGAGCCCTCATGTTAACTTTTATCAAGTGGAAAAAAGTTAGCATTCATCCTCCAGCTTCACTGTTTATGCTATGCTAACATAGCTGTGTCGCTAGCGATCACGTCGCACATCATTATATAGCAGCTAGCCAAACTTCAGTAACCCTACAAACGTCACTGCTGTTTAGTTTTCTGTCTTCATTTATGTTGGAAGTGATAGCAGAGCTGTACGTTTTAATTTTTTCAGAGATCGCTCAGTCAGAACATGCTATATCATGTTTAGGTGGAAACTAGCGAGCTAACTTCCTGCTAACTTCTAATTTATGGCGTTATTTTTATGCCACTATTCTGAGCACACGTAAAAAAGATTTTAATGCACGTAAAAAAAAGTTTGCAGGTGCAAGTGTTGCATTTTGAGGAGAAATTTATTTCCAGTGAAGAAAAGCTGAATTTGAGTGAACTAAAATTCATTGCTGCGTGCAAAAACTGTATTTCAGTGTTTGCTATTATCCACACACACACCAGCAGCCCCTCTCGCTCAGTTTTTGCATTTGTGCTCGCTCGCAATGTGTTGCTCGCGCTCTCAACATTTCTGCCTGTGCACGCTCAACTCTTTCTCTACACCGTTATATTTGTGCCACAAAACCAGCCAATCACAGACTTGGATGCAAAAAAATCTGATTGGCTGTTCTGGTCTCCAATCAGCTCGAAATGACGAAATGCAATATCCCAGAATCCATTTCGTCCAAAGCTCAAACGAGGCAGTGGCGGAGGAACACAGAGTGGCGGAGTTTGAAATATTACTCTTTCTGCGTCACAAAATAAACTTTTAAGATATTTTCATGCGAGAATGTTTCTGTGTAAACTTCAAATACCATCACATATAATAGACATCACATATTTGCACAAGTGCTCTGACGTTTTCGGAGATGCCTGTTACCCACCAGCTGACCGGGTGGTCACTCGTGTTAAACATAATATAAAAGGCTGAACTGACAAAAAAATCACCGACTACACCACCAGGTATTATAGGAAAAACCATAAAGCCTTTGAACTAAAACAAACACTCTTGTGACAGTGATGTACACTGTCTTGTTGGTATATATGCCTGATTTGTATCACCTTCATGTTTCCAAACCGATATCATGAGCAGCAGCTTTTACAGCTGTGACCAATGACCATGACCAATTGGCTAATCCACCACCTTTCATTGTTTATACCATTACAAAAACAAACATAAAAATGAAAAATTACCATCGGTCCACCGGGCAAATGCCCGGGATGCCCAATGGCCAGTCCAGCTATGCGGTCAGCTGGTGGGTAACGGGCATCTCCGAAAACGTTAGAGCACTTATGCAAATATGTGATGTCTTGATAAATGGCTGTTAAACTTAATTGTTACAACTGGTAAAGCAGCAATGCTGATCATTTGATTAAAGATGAAAGAATTTAGACAGTTTGTAACCTTCAGTGATGTCGCAGTGTTCGTTTGACTCTGAGACCTGTAGCGGAGTTTGGGCCCAGTCACGGCTAATGATGTCAGACTTAAAGACCGGATAGTTATGAAGAGGTCCCAGGGCGCATCTTCCCCAGCCGGCAGTCGTCCGGCAGACTCCACCAGTACAACATCGTCGGTAAACACTTTACCGACATCCTGGAGTCAATCAATAAGTGATTGTCCAGCTTCGATGCGAGGTTGTCCCTGGTGGAGATTTTACACCGGGAATTTAAATCCCTGAGGGAAATCAGCCAGCAGCAGGTGGAAACACTCGCTGCTGAAACCATCTCACTACGGGACTTGGTCAAGTCTCTAACTGAGAATGTGACCCAGCTTGATATTGAAAATGAAATAATAAAAGAGACTGTAATTGATCTCCAGGCCCGTAGCATGAGAGATAACCTTGTGTCTTCTGGTATCCCAGAGTCTGCTGGAGAGGACGACGAATCAACGGTTAAAACCTTCATTAAGACCCACCTGAAGCTTCCTGAGGACACCATAAAGAACAACTGCTTCGACTCAGTCCATCGTATCAGAGCTATGAGGCCTGGTGTCGGGAGACTGTGTCCTATTGTGGCCAAATTTAGTCTTTTCAAGCAGAAGGAGCAGGTGAAGAGTCGCAGCAGGGAGCTGAAAGGAACGGACTTCAGCATGAACGACCAGTTCCCTAAAGAGATCCTGGAACGACACAAGGTCCTGTTCCCAGTCACGTCTCTGAACACCTAGATTGCACACTTGGTCTTGGGGAAAGAAATGTAAAGGTTCAAAACAGCAGGACCTCAGCGCTGTCAGCAGTACACAAATATAATCAAACAGTATATGAGCCACTTTGGGCTTTGCGACACATGGCGCTCCCTTCACCCCAACAGTAAGGAATTTTCTTTCTTCTCACTTGTCCATCGCTGTGATGAGGGGGAAAATAATTTCTTTCTCATCACATAAAAAGAAAGAAGAAAACAAAAACATTCAGCAACTAGAAAAAAACATCAAATCTTTAGAAGAAGCCTACGTGTCCGACCAAGGTCAGGAAATAATGAACAAAATGCAAGAACATAGAACATAAGATCAGTGTTTATGGAGATGATGTGTTGCTTTTCCTCCAACATTCACAAACCAATCTCTCTGAGATAGTCACGCTAATAAACTCTTTTTCAAGAGTTTCAGATTATTCAATAAACTGGTTAAAATCTGCAGTTCTTCCGTTGAATTGCTCCTTCCATAATTCTTCTTTTGCCCCACTGCAATCTGGAAATATTAAATACTTAGCTATTAATGTTTCTACTAAGCTTGCAGATTTAACTAAATTAAACCACATCCCAGTTCTAAAGAAAGTACACTGTAAAAAAAAATCCGTAAAAATACAGTACAATCTACTGTATAAACGTGAAGGAATTTTCCGTATTAGTCATTTACAGGTATTTTTCTGTATTTCTCAACTACTGCAATGCATTGTGGGAAAAAGAACCTGAAAAGGAGGGAAAAGTAAGCGCAAGAGCAGCCATTAGGCTTCTTTCAGGCTTCATCTGGATTTTGGATTCTGAAGTTGGAGAAACTGCCTTCAAATTTCTGTGGTAAGTATTAAAACTCATGTTTCGTTTTATTAAAATAATGTTTTTCAAAAGACTCCGTGTTTTTATTTAGAAAGAATTGTTAATTTATTTGTTAACTGGTTTCGGCTGTCTCCAGACAAGTCAGGAATATTTTGCTGACTCATTTTTTAAAATAATTGTTATTTAGGTTTAACATGACTTAAGCTTTATTTTAGTTAATGTTAAAATAATTTTTACTGTGATACCACCAGTTTTGCCCTTCAGTGGCTGAACCAGTTTTCATAAATATTATAGTTAGCTGTCTGTGTCTCTCTGGGTATTACACAGCTGTGACTGCTAACTAGCTAATTAGCAAAAGTCAGCGATGTGGATAACTGGGAAAGTGAGAACTTCATGGTTCTAGAAATTATTCTAGGACTCTAATAAGTACTGTATCAATACCTGTGTTTTACAGTTGGCTCTACTGTACACTTTAAAGGGTTTCAGGCAAAGTTACACTAACCCTAGTTTAAGCCTCAGACCTTCCTGGCTGACGCTAGCAAATGCTAATGTTAGCCTCTGATTTGGGCTGCTAAAGTAAAGACTTTTAGCTAGCTGACCAGCATAGATTATTTCGGTGGTTAACAGACTGTAGTGGTAAAATTATTGAAAGTATAGTTTCACCTCAGCACATTTACAATTACAGTATGTCTATTTTGTAGCACATAGAAATGTTTAGTTAATATTTACAGACAGACACATTTTCCCTGTAACTGTGTTTTTACTCCAACATTTGTTGAAAATGTAATTTATGAAATGCTGAGCAGTATTTCTTGTATGTGGAATATTTTTGTCACCCCACTGTGCTAATGTGATTAAATACTAAAAATTATTACTAAAAAAATTCAATAATAAATCAATAATAACTATTTCTTGATTGAACTATAATGTAAGTGCAGTGCTGGTGTGCAGGGGCTCTATATGCCTTGTCTATATCAAGCTTTTAGCCAAATATAAGCAGAGATATTTGTATCTTTCTTAAAAATCCAGATCCTTACAGATTATTTGAGAAATGGATCAACAGCTATCACTACTTGAAGCACTTTAAGTCCTGCAGTGGAAAAATATCCCTTATTTCACCTTTGATCACACACTTTGGTTTTCCAGTGCAGAGCAATGGCCAAGAAAAGGAAAGACTTCCCCGAGTGGAAAAAAAGATGAAGATACAAGCTGGTGATGATCCAGAGCAGCTGGTCTCAGGAAATGAAGAAAAACCCTGATCACCTTCTCTACAAACACAAGGTGAGTTTAATGTTGTGGTTGATTTAGTTTTTCAAGGTATGTATGTTACTTTAATTATAAACTGCTTTTGTTGCAACAGAATGGTGTTATGTGTATGCAACTCTACGTGAATTATAATCCTTTGTAGGGCTGCGTGATATGACCAAAATCTCATATCCCAATATAAGACGTATCTCTCCTGATAACGATATATATCACAAAATAGTGCATTTTCTGTAAATTCTGTGATTCTCGGGCAACTCGACTTATGTGAAATGTTTTCAGTTGGGCATCGTGTACCTGGAGTCGAGTGTTTTGACCGATGCATGAAACTATACATTTTTAGACATGAGTTTAAATGGCCGCCATTTTCTTTCTGAGTATTTATTACACGGCGTGCTGCAAGGAAAAGCCTGTTCTAACGTTTGAGTCTAAGGATTATTTTGAGCACCTGACGACTCTTTTTTGCTTTTCATTCGTAAACTCTCTCGAAACTCTTTCATGTGATTCTTGTGTAGGTGGTTAAAGAGGTTTGTCGTGTTCGAGTGGTGGTGGGGACCAGTTTGTGGCATAATTTGCATAGTACAGTTTTCTGGGGCGTGTCAGACTTTTCATAACCAAACCATGTCCATGCTACAGAGGTAGCCCCTCATTTAACAATAAGGTCCTCGATTTCTTTTGACTGGTCCTTCTGGTTCTGCCTCATCCTTGCTGGCCATGCTGGTATTCTCTGTGCCTTCGTCTGCGTGGTGACTGTAAGCGCCATTTATAGTTACTTGATGTTTTTATTTGAGGTCATTTGTTTGATGCATATTCTGAAATTTTATGTTTGAGAATAATGTATATCATTTCAGTTTAGTTTGAAAAGTCTCAACAGAAACTTGAGCTTTATTGTGAAAGGTTTATGTGGAAAATAAACAAGCGGACGGCGGAGCCACACGATGGTTTTATCCTCATTGTTGGTAACGAAAGTACGCGTAAAAACAGTCACTTGTCCGTCCATAGTGTGGTTATTTTAAGTATAAGAGAAGGAGGGAACTTTAAGAAATAATATAGCAACTACAGTGACCATCAAAACCATGAAAAAAATATTGCCGTAAACAGTTTATTTTGCAACACCACAAAACAAAGAATAGTGTATAATATGAAACGATAGACATTTTTATATCGTAATCTGATATATATCGTCATATCGCACAGCCCTAATCCTTTTTTTGTTTATGTTGTTTATGTTCTAGGTAAAAAAAATTATAAAATGACAAACTTTTTAAAAATGTCTTGTTGTTTCTCTTTTTTTCCTCAGAATAAATTGCGACTAGTCTCAATGGCTGACATGGAGGAGCAACACAGCGACACGTTAACCCCGACTGCTGCAGTTCCTGTATGAACTGAGCAACTCTTAAAATCCAAGGAAAAGCTGAGTGTATTTTACTTAAAGCTCAGATGGACCTTGATGTACTAACATGCAGGCTGCATTCAGGACTTTGTCACACTGTTATATGAAGAGCGGTAACAAGACTTTGTAGTAATTTGTCTTACTATTGTCTTATTTGTTGTGATTTAGGGTCTGTGCGCACAAGCAGAGGTTTTTGTTTGTAACTGTAACCTCGTTTTCAGAGCCTTGTCTAACATTTAATGGTCATGAAATATGTCAGACTTTTTCCTCTACTTAACCAGCTTAGAGAATTTGAACAAAAGGCCACAGACAGCACAGCAGGTATAGTCTCATCTCGTTGTCCACCTTAGCGTTCATAAAGGGTCATATGATTGCTGGGTTTCTCTGCATTATTACAGGGTCTTTACAGTACAAAGTACCTCGAGGCAGCTGTGTTGTGACAATATAAACAAGTTTACATCACATTAAACTGAGTTTAAAAAATTAAAATTAATTGGATGACACCAGTATGTTCCTTGAGTATTAATGTATAGCAACTTGGTTGTCTTAGAGGCATCCCAGCATGAATCAGAGATGAGGTTCAACTTTAATAGAGTTTGTTTTGAGTCATGTAGTTTTCACTAAAAAACGATGCTAACACTAACTCTTCTGATGTTGTTTACTTTTCTTTTTAGTGTTGTTGGCCTGACTTTGAGCACGCCACGCGGACGGGTCTAATTCAGTGCCAGGTATGGTATATGAGGGGCCAGTATTTTGTGAAAATTTGTTCTTATCGTGTGACAGTATGTAGCCCGATACTATATTGTCTAGAACTGCCTGCATGCAGGACTGTGTTTTGAGCTACAGCAAACAGCCTTTTGTTTTAAACTTGCATAATTTTTCTTCATTTTTTAAAAATTATGCAAATTGTCTGCGGTGCATTATTGCTGGTGGCTCGATCCTCACGGCAGTCAGGGTATATGTGTGTATACATATCAGGCTTTGTCATTGATGTGCATGTCCCAGCATGAGTCAGAGTGAACCACGAGTGTGCTCTCCAAAACAGATAGGGACCACTTAGTAGCTTCTAGGATCCCCTACTTCTATAAATGCCCTGCCACTGTAATTTGTGCTGTCCCTGTCCAGTAGCCTGTTTAAGGATTCAGATACAGTACACAGAGATTGTAGCATGCTCTCTTATCCTATGCTTGTCAGCAGCTGAGTGACACAAGCAGCTAACTTTCTATTTTAAGGATCTGCCAAGGGTGTTCTTGTGAAAAGAAGCTGCTGAACAACTGAAGTGATTTTGTAGTTTCCTTTATTCTGCAGGGCTAAATTCTTTCTTTTTACCAGGTAGACTGAACAGCACTCGCTGATGTCCTATCTGCTATTCCAGAGCTAAATAGCACTTAGATATCTGTGGACGAGATGGGAGCGCTGCATTATTTGCAGATTGTAAACATTGCATTATTGTGCCCTGTAAAAGTTTACAGATTGCAGGCGTTTGGTTTTACATGTCACAGCCTGTGGTGTGAAGTCATACTCAGATATAATTCATACAGCATATGGACATAGTGTGGCAGACATCTGAGGCATTCTGATGCCGTCACATTTTCTTGGGTCAACCAAACCTGATGAAAGTTTCCAGCTGAAGCCCTAAAAATCAGCTACGTTTGTGTATTTACTACAGTCGTGTAAAATGTTCATCATTTACTCTCTTCTTCATGAAGGGAGCATTTCCCCTGTTTTAGCGATAGCCTATTGAAGTACACAGGTGTTGGCTGAACTTTTGTACTTGTTGGGGTTTCTCTGTATTATTGTACCGAATGATTACATTTCCACATCGGGCTGTCGACCTTCGAGCCATGATTCCCTCTCTATTAAAATTAACCTTCTTGCATGGTCGTGTTTTCATAGTGACAAATATAATTTATGGCAGTGAGGAACAATGTTGGTGAACATCAGCACTGTATATAAATGGTGTCCATAATATTTTGGACATCTCTCAGTAACCCTCTGTGATAAAACACTTCCAGGTGAAGAGCAACAGAGGTTGTTTTTATTTCTAAATATAGACACTTAGACATTTATATACTGCATCATAGTATAACATCATATATTCTTTATAGTTTTCCATTGATCACAGTTGACTCCAAGCCTGCAGCAGCAATGGTTAATGCGCTGTGTCGGTCAGTTTCTTTGCTCTGCATGCTGGACACTCTGAGACTGTGCTGACTTTAGTGCCACATCAGGAAACAGCCGCCAAAGCTGAGAATCTGCATCACAGAAGAGCAATAAATACTTAGTGATATTTAATCCTTTGCCAACAAAGCCTTTGTCTACAGGATCTCAGGTTTGTTCATCTATTGAGCTGATTAACAATGTGTTGTTATTACACAATAGGATCAGATAAAAGTGCCAAAACCTGTCATATTTGCAGCTCGCACGAGGACTTAAGACAGAGCAGCTGCTTCAAACTAATAATGACGTTGTCGTTCTCTTTGCAGGAAATTCTATTTTCACGTCTCAACACTTTTCCCACTTACATTTATTTCCCTGATTTATGCAGACAGATTTCATCGACAAATCAAAATGACCTTTGTTCACCGTGGAAATTGTCGGCTGTACATATTCACTATTTTGTACGTTCCCAGGTTAATAACTGTCATGTCTGTTGTAGTCCACATTTAATAACACCTATTGCCAGCAATTTGACTTTTGAGATGGGAATATCTGCATGCATTTTGTACCACAACTGTTTCAGGTTAAAAGACTGACAAGTAAATTCAGAGAAGTCACAGAAAAATTACTCATTGCATTCATTTTCCACTACTTGAAATATATTTGTGGAACTGTTCACATAACAAATCTCAAGTATTGCTTCTATATGTATGTAGATCAGCTAATCCTCACTGCGCAGCTCAATGGCTATGATTTGAATAAAGTTTGTGCAGCAAATGCTACGGCTGTGTTTTTGTGATAATAATGATTAAACAGCAGGTCTGAACTTAAAGCTACACACGTGGACTCATTTCATCATTTTAAACACTGTATTTAAGAGATTTAACTGAAGCTGCAGCAACAAATCCTCACACATGAAAAAGAGTTCAAATTAGTATAAAAATGTTAATAATGTTAATACTGCAAAAAATAATACACAGCAAACATGAAAAACACTCATTTTTGTTGCTACAGATTTTTAATCAGGTCCAAAGCAGCTGAATTCTGCAGGCTGGGCAGGAGGTCGCTCAGTACAGATCTAAACAGTGTGAGGAAAGGAAATGCATGACGAACCTGTAAGAGTTTGACCTGGAAGTTTTTTTGTGTATTATTTCATACTTGTTATTCTGTTTTTTTAGTAATGGATTAATTAATTTACTTTTTTAAATTCTGACAATAGGCCTTTTTACCACTCAGGATTTATATGACAGCTTCACCATTTACGCCAAAGCTAATTTATAATGATATATCAATAATTTGTTAAGAAAATGATCATCTGCTAGCAGCTGCCAAAGAAACATATCTATATCATTTTATAAATAACTTCAAGTAGTGAGGTAATACTGGCAGATGCTCTAACATATTCAGATATTTCTTACTAATGTTGAAGTCTCTTTGTTTCTAGGTAACAATGCAAATATTATGTTTAATGCAGAGAAACACCTGATGGTCGTTTAATAACCAGGCCTGCAGGTAAAACTGCCTGTTTACTTTGATAATGAAGTGATAATAATTTGCTTTATTGTCACTGAATAACAGAAAGTGTAACCAATATATGTGTAAATAATTAGAGAAAAGAAATAAATAAAAACTTCTGACAAAATACTGTTTGAGACCATTGATGTCCTTCCCTTTATGAAGAGTATGCAGAGAGGAGCGTGTGTAGCTTTGTTACATGTTTTGCACATTTCTATAACCTTCCACGCACTTCATGGTAACACAACTCTCTTAATTTTCAGTCTCGATTTCACAGTGACACTCAGTGCGTTGAGATTTTAAAGCTGCCTCTGACGCCGTCACCTCGGGTTCACGCTGCAGTTCTGCTGCTCGTCACAGACGTACGCACACTTTTCGTGCTCAGGTGGCTCCGCTGGAAACAGGATCTCAGCCCCATAAACCACAAAAGGTCTGAACTGGGACAAGATAGTTGCAAGAGAACAAAAATCAGACCTATATTTTGACACAGTGCAAAAACAGAACGTGCCTCACAAAAGTATAAAAATTAAATCCGCTCCCAGCGTCTCCGGAGCGTCTCCGCTTCCTGTTTAAAACTAGTGAGGCATTATTATTGTCCGTGTGCTGATGTCCTGACTGCTGGAGTCTGGGCAACGTCTGCTGCAGCTGATCATCTGTCACTCAATAGTACTATCAGTGTGATAGTGTGCTGACTGTATATGGAGACTGGGTTGTTGCTCTGGAGGAGATTATTGGCAGGTGACGGCAACATGTTTGAACCAAAATTTTTCCACAGTCCAAAAATGTATAATTATGTTCTCACTGACCACATGGTTCATCTGTGATCTGATCTCTCTGTATGTACAATCATTCAGTTTGTCGTGTGTGTATTCAGACGGATGCGTCGTTACAAACAGACGTTTAAAAGATTTCGGTTATGGAGCGCAGTCGGACGCTCACACAGGGCTTTATTCTCTTCCTCTGAGCAACCTGCTGGGAGACTGGGCATTGGACCATCAACCTTGTGAGTGACCCACTCTGCCTCTTTTCTTCCTATGTGTTTGTGTTTCTACCTTCATGATCCTCATCAAAACATGTAAATATCATTTGTGAACATTACACCTTTCATATTAATAACAACATAATTCTGCCTGTAAGTAAAATCTTGACTTGACTGCATGAATAACGTGTCATTCATCCAGAGCAGTGTGGAGGAGACTCATGAAGGTCCAACAGAACAAACAGCACAACGTTTGTTTCTGGTAAAACACACAGAGCTCGACAATCATCTCAGATGCTTTTACTAACGTGAAAATCTGTACGTTGAAGAAGGAAAATCCTCGCGGCTCACCGTGAACAAAGACATGTTGGCTTTGTTAGTGGGTTAGTTGGAAGCACACAATGTGCTCGCCGGGAAGGTGCCAAATTGGAAACTTGGAGAAAAGCAACAAAAAACCTCATTGGGAATCAGCAGACGTACCCCACCCACCCGACACACACACACACACACACACACACACACACACACACACACACACACACACACACACACACGACTTTTATCAAAGAATCTTTCATAAACACATTAGGGATGAATTGCCCACCTGCATTATGTTTTCCCTTCCTACTTTGCCTTCCATTTTTCCTGCCAACTGCCCAGGACAAAGAAGAAGGTGCACCTCTAAGGTGTCCTCTCAGTGGAGAGGGTTTTTTATTTATTTCAAACAGGCAAAGCCTTCTCTCCCCTCACACCAAATGCTATACAGTGGGCCCCAGCTTTATTTCGCTCCGTGGGGAAAAACCTGAGTAGGGGACAACAGAAAGTGGCTTTAGAATACAGGTCTGAAAGAGGGCAGCTGTAGACTGAATAAGACTCTATGTCCTTTTGTGTTTTAAATGAGCATTGTCTGTCACTCAGTCCAGGGCATACACTCTGTGGCAGCCACGGTGGAGACATCTTAAAGTGTTACACTGTGAGATGACAGAATACAGCAGGTTTAAACAGCATAATACAACGTCACTCGGTTATTTTACTGACGTGCTGCTGTGTGTGTGTGTGTGTGTGTGTGTGTGTGTGTGTGTGTGTGTGTGTGTGTGTGTGTGTGTGTGTGCCATTGAAGGCCCTCTCCAGGTGAAGGAAAGTGAGGAAGGTGATTCTCTTTGTCACCCTGTCTTCACTACCTTGTCCTGCTTTGTGTCCCTGAAACTATAATGAGAATTTCAAGTGTGCAGCCACCTGGTAGATCCACTTTCTTTTCTGTGGCCGTTCCAGTTCCATACTGGCTTTGGCTGCTAAAGTATCACTGGAAGACTGGTCTGTCCATCGCTACAGCCGACGATGGACTTGTTGAGCTCTCAGGGAGAAATTTAGCTTGTTTCATAAAGTGGAATAAAAGAGACACTTTGAATTTTGAATGTTATTTAAAATTGTTCAGTATTTGTACGATATATTTTTATGATGCTGTTTTTATTAAATGGGGCTTCCTTATTAAAAATAAGATGACGTTTCACTAAATAAACCAAGATGAGAAGAATATTTGTATTTATTTACCAGCTTAAATTTTCATCATGTTAAAATGTGGACATGAACAAAGAGGCCCTGGTGGAGTCCACAGGGGTTATTCATAGACAAACAAATATCATCTTTGTTGCCAGAGTGATATTAAACCATATTTCCTTATTATAAAAAGACTGCTGAGCTCACCACAGTTCAGTGAAGCTTGTTCATACGAGTGTAACGCGTTTCTGTTTTACAGCCATGTCCTGCTTCAAATAGGAGAAACACTGGAGGAGGAATTAGGGCAGTTATCAGGGACCCCCAGTGTCAATCCCTGTGCTCCTCTCAATCATCAGCTCTCCTCACCGGGCCTGAAAGATGCCTCAGACTTTTGTCACCAGCAGGTTATTGTATTTCTAATTAAGCCAGGTTAATCTCTGAAGCCGCTTTGTGTTGTTTGCAAAGTGATATGGGGCCATCACTATGGCAGAAGTACCAGGACAGTGCAACGGAACAGAGAATGGCTGTTTTCACAGAGCAGTAACTGAACATCTCCCAGGAAAATGACACATGTTATATGCAGGAGAAGCCTGGCAGTGCTGGGGCGAGTCGCGGCGTTGTCCCGCTGAGACGATGGAGGACGTGAGCAGAAAGACTGCTCAGTGGTTTTACTTGCACCAATAAGGAAAACATGAGATGAACTGTAAATTATAAACTAAAATCCTGTTTCTGTTTTTTATTGGACCAAATTAATGTTAGTGCCGCTCACTCACTATTATTGCCTGAATACAACACTTGGATCACAGGGAGGGCCAAGATGTCACCCCCAGTGTATCTGATCAGAGGACATGTTGCTTCACAGTGGTCGTGTGTGCTGTGCAGGCTGGATGTGTCATGCAGCCTGAGCGGCGAAGCCATCCTACCGTCTCTGTGTTCCTCAGACACTTACAGAGAGCCGTCTCTCTTCCCTCGGATCAAATTTCAGGCCAAAATAAAGAGTTTCAACACTTTTGTCAGAGAAGTGAAAGACTCATCTCTCTGTGGGTCAGCGTGGACAGACGCCAGCAATACTGTGCTTCTGACCTACTTATGTGAACCGGCAACAGACTTCCACAGTCCAAACAACACAAAGGAGCTACCTATAAAACAAACATGGCAGCAGGCTTTGTGCCTCATGTGATTGTGGATGGGGGCGGGGCTTAGGTTAGGGTTACTCAGTTAGTCTGAAATTTCAAATGAATATAAACAAAGTTATAATAAATTATAGAGCTTTACTTGACTACATGTATGTATGTTATTGCAGCTACGATCTGCAAACGTTTCCAACAACGTTTAGTTTGTGCACATCACCTGAGCCTGTGGGCCTCCACAGAGGAGCGACATCATCTGTAGCAACTGATTCTGGATCAGCTGGAGAGACATGCGTGTTAGCACTAACATGCTGCTTTCAGTGCCTTTAACGGGACAGGAAATCATAACGTCGATTTTGGGAGTTCACAGTATTTTTTGTTTGATCAGTCATTCGGCTGCTACTCGTTTTTGTGTATGTTGTGAGACACGAGACAAGAATGAGCGATACATGTTTCAAAAAGACATTCAGAGCAAAAAGTGTGTGTGTGTGTGTGTGTGTGTGTGTGTGTGTGTGTGTGTGTGTGTGTGTGTGACAGATAGATAGATATAAGGAGAGCTTTACATTATTTTATTTGTGCCTCGTATGTTTGGACATGTTTTGATAAATGTTCTGTACATTTTTCACTTTCTTAGTAACGTATGCGGGAAGCTCAAGGCTTTTGCACATGATCTAAAATAACATCAAGTGTCCTGCAGCCTGCAGCACCTTTTCCTGTCGAAAGCATGTCCAGTACTGCAACATATGGCAGAAAGTTAATTGAATGCGGTGCACAGCCTTCTTCCTTGGTGTCATTCATATATCTGGATGACTGCATTTATTTTTGCCATGGTGGGATCCAGTTTCACTGGGAGAAAAAAGTTTACCAGCATGATTCGTATGATTCATCACAGTTCCTCCCAAAAGCTGTGTGCAAAAAAATTAACATGCAATTACCGTGTCAGACAGTAGGAAGAAATAGCTTCAGCTTACCGAGAGCTCTGTGACAGGTACATTGTGGGAGAAGTGATTCTTGCACAGGGGGTAAGTGAATTGTCATTACCTGTCTGTTTCTTATGACACTTGGCTGGGTGCCATCTGATTTGTTACTGGAGTTTTGAATTGGCCTGCTGCCCTCGCTGCGGCAGGCAGCCGAACCAACCAGATTAGCAGGGGGCAGACATTAGCCTCTCCTTACAGGTCAAGAGCTCAGCCACTCAGAGGTTACACATCAGTCAAGCAGGGTGTGAGATTTGTGAAGTTGGGGAGCAGAGATGTGCCTCTTTGTGCTTATTCAAACATCACAAAATGATGGGGGAGGGACGGGGGAGGGGGGTATAAGAAATGCTGGATGGCTGCTCTGCTTGGAGTGGCTGATTCATGGTGAAAACCACAGTGAGAAGGATCAATACAGTCTATGCTGTCTCCATTAGCTTGATTAAAAAGAGGATGGATGAGAGCTACAAGCTAAACATCTTTATTCCACAAATTATAGAGGGATAAACATCTGGTCTGTAAACAGATGCAGAAAAGAGAACGTCACACTCAGGGTCAGCTGATGGCTTTGTGCTTTACTGACGGGGGAAGATTTCACTCATTAATATTCCACAGAGTGATCGCAGGGCAGGGTTCAGCTCATAGGACAGTAAATCTGGAAGCAATTCATCGCTGCATCTCTTATATTTCCTTTAACTAACCTGCGTGTTATTTTGTCTAAATCTGTTTTGCATCTTTGTATGAAATTCCAGAATGACGTTGTTGTTGTTGTGTTAGGTGAATACAATGAAATGGTACATAATCAAATGTGAGAGGGTTCAGCTTCCAGCCTGGGCATGTGTAAGTAGTAAGGCTCCCCAGACTAGGCCACCAATGCTACCCACGCCGGTCCGCCATATGTGAGATAGAAAACTGAAGCTATATCGGATGGACGTCACCCGGATATAAAAAACGCCCACATGTTGAGGAACCAGGACACACTGATTCAATTTAATTTATATAGCACCATGTCACAAAAACAGCTGCCTAAAGCCGTTTTCTATTGTAAGGTAAAGACTACAATAATAAGTTAAACCGTACCTTAAAAACCATCTCCAGACCCAGCAGTGATGATCCACCTGGTAAAGTAAATCCGTTGGCCTTCAGACAACAACTCTGACAGCTAAAGATCCAAATGGCACACGCAAAATAACCCAAAACCACAGACGCCAGTGTGTCAGTAACTAAATCACACACAGTACACGTGAATTTAATGTAAAGCAGTTATCCTTGTTCTAATTATTGTACTATTGTAGTGTCTACCTTACAGTATAAAGCACTTTGAGGAGGCTGTTGTTGTGATTTTATAAATAAAACTGAAATGAATTAAAAGATACAAAACCTGCAGTGTCCACGTCAGTAATCTGCGTCTCCTGTTCTGCCTTGCATGCATCACGCAGCATACGCTCTTATGCACTTTGGCTGAGTTAGAAATGATTCATTGAAGTCACTTCCTCCGAGTTCCTTTCCTCAAAGACTGATAATGATTCTTTGCCTCTCTTATCATTTAAAAGAGATCAAAGAGCAAAATTAGTCCCATTTTTCCCTTACAGTGACATAAGTGTTGACCTGGGAATATCCATGCCAGGCACACCAGAAATCATCAGGGAAGTAATGTTCAATTATACACACCATTTATTGTATTCCACTGGGCAAAATTAGAGTGGGAGGTTAAAGCAAGACAGAGGGTATCCCCATCATTTTGGTATCACTGCCCTAAAAGCCACTGACCTTTTATATTAGCACGAAGAAACACATTTGGTGTCATAACTCATGTCTTTGTGACATATTTCAGGCTCTATTAGCATTTTTGGCCTCTAATAGCTCCGTCCGAAGATTGTCACTTTTCCATAATATGAATACACATGTCTCTAAAAGTGAAGCAAAAGCTTTTCTGAATTAACATTATCGATTGCAGTGGAATTAAGTGCCTGTGTAATGGTTAATGGAAGGTTAATGTTAAAGTCTTAAGATAAGGTGTGGGGCTTAAAACACATGTATTGATTCTACAGCTCAGTGGGTGATTTCAGACATGCTTAGATATATATGCTTCTCTGCACACTTTCACTATCTTTGTCCTCCTAAAAGCCTGTTTGTCTATTTGCCAGCAGTTTGTAGTTTAACCTTAATGTTATGGTAAATGGTAGAAGTTATGCTACATTATTGTTTATTCAAACGGGTTAGATCATTTTAATTATGGTCCTTAAAGCTAGTTTGAGCAGGTGTGACTGGACCCCCAGGCCTTCAGCACTGACCACTTACTATGGCTCCTCTTGTTGTTGGTGGGCCTGACAGATCCATGTGATTCCAGTGCGAGTGGCTCCAGCAGATCCCAGGAGCAACATCGGAGATCTCTGTCCAGAAGAGCGCGGTCCTGGGAACAGCTAAGATACTGCAGGACCCTCAGGACCCTCCCAGGCCTCTGGTAGAGGACCCGAGCTTGGAGGCTAGACCGCCTGCAGGGGCGAGTGGGGAATTTTTATTTTGTTATATCAGACAGACATCAAATATTCCAATGTGATGAAAAACATGAATGAATTATTTAACTTTATACACAAATCATAAGGACACATTTTATATTCATTTTGAAATAGAACCATCTGTATCTGTGAAACTGCTTTAACGTTGTTTTTCTTTCAAAACTTTGAATTTTCCAGGATGCAAGCAGGCGGCTTGGTGCTACTTGCTGCAGGAGAGGCTGGATCTATGGCTGGCCAGGGTCAGTCAATGATCAGTGTGGCACAGCACCATGGTATTCCTGCTTATTGCACAGACACTGTCGCAGGTGTTTCCCGGTAATATTTTGTGTGTTTTAATAAGTTATAAACATGGTTATTCATATGTTAATAAATAGAAACAGGCAATTTTGCAGCTCTGTTTCCTGCTTATTATCTAGAAATGACCACAGGGAATTAAGTGGTAATAACTTGGAAATTACCATTAATTAATTCTTGTTTCTGTCTTGTTATTATTACCACTTTATTACTGAGCTGTATTTCCACATTATTACACCCAGTTGTTGGGTCCTTATAATCCAGTTACATAGGTTTCAGTGTAATATTACTGCACTGGAACCACTGTCGCTATCACTATATTACTTAAGTGGTTATTACTTTGCTAAATAAGAATAAGATTATTACGCTTGTGTTTCTGCCTTGTTACCCTTTGTTAGCACTTTATTACCGAGCTGTAATACAAATGCTACAAAAATTAAAATATTTCACAGACATTAGTTTCCATCAAAATTAGAAAAGATAAGACAAACTTTAGTATAAGTTAATAGATGGATTTGGGTTACTGCATTTGAAACCTTAGTTACAACTCAATATGGTAATAGTTGGAAACAAGAAGGTACTAATACAGAAATAGGAAGTTATTACCCAAGAAATAACTCAGTAATAGCTTTGATGAACATCTTTTAGCTCCTAATACTGAAAGTTATATAATAAGGCATTAAGAGGCCAGACACTGTGGGTAATCATGTGGAAACAGGAACAGTATAATAATAAATTGTATTTGTAACATTTTCAAAATTAGCTAGGAATAAAATTACAACAGCCTTTTAGTTTATGCACTGACTGTATAGTGATAGTAACCCCATAATAATAAGGTAATATTAGCTAATGCCTTGGATATTACCATATCATAATGGTGAAATGTTACTAATGCAGATATTTTACTAGGTAATTTCCTTTCTTTGAAGGTAACAGTGTAAATATTGAGTTTATTATTGCGCCTTAATACCTGGAAATGCTTGGAGTAGTTTTGATGCAACTATTTATTAATAATCAACTATTAAAGAAAATGTCAAGTAATAAAGACATGTGGTCTCAGCCATACAGCATATGGCCCCCTGCTCATCCCAGTGAGCTAAACCAGCACCAGCAAAGTTTAACCTAAAACCTCCGACACGTTTCAGTACACCGGGACTAAGACTCTGTGAACACACTAAACCCTTTCTAGTCTTTTTCAGCCAGTACAGGCCAGGACAGCAGCAAATGTCTACCTCAGGGTGAGTGGGATATTCCCCCAGTGTAGCTTCAACAGTGTAAGTCTCGGCTTTTCTGACTCCTGCAGTGCCCGTCAACATCTTCTGCTCTGGTTGTGATGTATGGTAGGCTTTCATTTTTATCCTGCTATCTCCTTTTTGACTGGGGTTTATCTTTGTAAATCTACCTCCTGTACAGTAGATGGCACAGAGCATGTGTGTGGTTGCCGTGGCTTTAGTGAAGTGGCCACAGCAATGCTAACCAAAAATGTTGATTTTCAAATCCACGTCTTCCAGGCTTTTCCTTCGAAAATCCCTTTCTTTAGTCTCAAATTTGAGAGAATGATTGTTGGTGGTACAGGTGACATACATCTAATGAAATTATTTATTCATTTGAAACATGAAATAATATCTGAGGCACAAAATGCATTTGAAGTGAAACTCTTACTTTGGGGGAGAATTGATTGAGAGAAAATGAGATAATGTTTCCCTGATTCAGCGAACTCTCCGTGAAGAAAGGACTCTTTCAAGAAGCGCAACATGATTATTGTGCTACGAGGAATAGAACATTTTAAGGTTATACATCTTGTTGGTTGCACATGTGTTTTTCAAAAACTGGGGGGGGGGGGTGGAAGATTCAGTGATGATATCAAAAGAGCACCCACTGTTGAGAACATCTATTCTGAACTCAGAGCTAAAGCAGACAAAAAGCAGTGGCATCAATTCAGCAAGATTAAAAGAAAGCCTACTGTACTATTGAGTGCATCAATTCTAGAGTACAAAAGAGGGAGGTAAGTGTTGAGATGAGGAGAGGGCTGGCTCCAGTCTCTACATAACCTCTTGCCCCAACACAAAGCAGTGGTTTGAACCTCTCAGAGCAGCCGCATTCATACGGATAGGCCTGTCTACATGCTAAATCCAGGAAGCTACAGTTTGAAGCACTAAACCCCCGATGTCACATGCAAATCAAATTTCTGTTTAATCCAACAGACATAAACTGCCAAATACTGCAATGACTGGCCTGTACGAAGAGTGACACCAGCACCGATCAAAATGAGCAAGCGGGAAAGAAAAACACTTTCCCTATATTCTGCATAACACACATGTAGCTTTACGTCCTTTTAAATGAAGATGTTCTAATTAAAGCGATTGTGTCTCAGGGCGCCGGCCCAGCCGGAGCGATGTTGTAGCGACCACAGCGGAGAATGACGTGCTCTTCATTCAAAGACGCCCTCACAAGCAGCTGTAGAGGGGAGATAAATTGCGCGTGGTATTGCGTGTCACATTTTATCCCCATGTTTTCCCAGCCAATTAATTAACTCCATTTTTCTCCCGAACATTGGAGAAATAGGAAAGGCAGGGCAGCAAGGAAATGTTCGTTCAATGTCATCCCAAGAGCACTAACCCATCGCCTGATTGAAAGATAGCTGCAAAGATTTGCATCCTCCATGCTAAAGTTTTTTCTTTGACTACATATCCAGGGATGTGCGTACAGAAAGTAAAGACGCATTATGATGGAGACACTGCTGTGAACATGCAGAGCGTGCCTGGTTAAGGAGAAAACACATTTTGATCCATGTCCGTCTGAATGCCTTATTCCCTCTATTGTTTCATTTTTTGCTTGGTTTGTTAAAATTGTTTTAAAAGTAATAAATGTTTTCACAACAATATTTAAATCACATCTTTTCAATTTTCTCCTCCAAACAAAAACCTAAATGTTAACATTTATAAATACAACTTTAAGCAGGAGAAAAACTCTGAAAATTAAAATGATGAAATCTGAGATGGTGGGAGAATTCATTTTGTTCAGTCTGATTTTATTTACATAGGACCAAATCACAACAGCAGTCGCCTCAGCACACTTTAAGGTAAAGACCCCACGATCACAGAGACAATCCAAAAATCAGAGCATTCGGTGACAGTGGGAGGAAAAACTCCTTTTAACAGGGATCCATGAGAACCAGGCTCAGGGGCGGAGAAACAAAAGCACCTTTTATCAAGAAAAAACACATATGTGTGCATTCATAAATTATTGATAAATGAATGTTTCTGTGTTTAAATGATACTTCAAGAGTGGACACAAATATCAGTGTTGATATATGAAGTGTTATCATGCAAAGGTCTGAGCTCATTTCAGTAGCAAACAGCAATTCAACACCCAGTTCTTGTTCTGAAAGTCTTAAAGATGTAATGCAGTCAGATATATATCCATCGCCTTCTGCTTATCTGGGTCACAGGCTGGGGTGAGAGGCAGGGTACACCTGGAAGCCAGCGTACCTGGAGCATGCAAATACAGGAGAACATGCAAACTGCACACAGGAAGGCCTCGGCCGGATGGTGCAGCAGCTTCTGTGTAAACAGTAAGTTTAGAGTTGGACACACAGCTTTTATGAGCAGCCACATTAGATCCATGCAGTGTTACATGGATCTAATGTGCTTTAATCAATATGTGATTAGAAAAAGAAACACTTTTTTAAAAGTACAGTGCAGAATTTTCCATAATCTAAACAAAAACAACCTTTACCAAAGAATATTATAACAGGCAACGTGACAGGAAACTTTAAAGATTCCCATTATTCCATGTTTTTAATGAGACAAATAATCAAACTTTGTCAAACTGAAATAACATAAAGATTGAGAAGGAACACAGAGGAGTGGAACAGCAAGAATAAGAGCCAGCCCGAGTGATGGCAAAGGAACATCCGAGATAAAAACATTAAAAAAAACACTTATTTTCTGGGAACATGAGAACTCGCTGCTACAATCATGACGTGTTCTCTGCTAACTACAAATCACAAACCCTCATTCATCTATTGCTTTGGTTACTGTCTTCTGGACAATATGGTCAATCCCTCTCAGTTACGTGCCGTCCCACGAATTTAGTGCCATTGTGGGGAGTGAAGCAGCACCAATCAAACCCCAGTAACCAGCAATCAGCCTGGGACCCTTCAGCCAAGGGCATCCCATGTGCCTCTGGAAACCAAAAGAAAGAAGAAAGAAATGAAGCAAAATGGAAAAAGGCCGCATGTCCAGTTAAATCAGGATCCTGAAGACACTCAATAGCAGCCCCAGCTCGTGGCAGACTGTGCAGCATGTTAAAATGGCAGTGGGAATCAGCCATCACAGATACCCTCCAGTGTCACTCGGACCTCAATGCCCAATCAATTCCATCTTTTCCTTTAATGCCAGTGCGGTTAAAATGCTCTTCCCATTGGTGTGTGTGCGTGTACGTGTGTGTAAATCTATCTATATCTATATCTATAGATAGATAGATAGATAGATAGATAGATAGATAGATAGATAGATAGATAGATAGATAGATAGATAGATAGATAGATAGATAGATAGATAGATAGATAGATAGATAGATAGACTAATTGCCCAGCAGACACACTTACAGAACATATGAACAGCTAAACCATTGGTTGCTGCTGGGATGTAATTGCACCTAATAAACGGTGTGAAGTGCCCAAGTTCAACTCTTGGTCACCACTATTTCAACCCCAAAGATCCAAGTCAGTAAAAATGTGTCTCTGCTCTTCTTTTTGTTTGCTTCTCAGTGTTGCACAGATTAGTACAAAATTATCCTTTTAATTATTTAATATTATGCAAAGTAAACGACACATATATATTGAAAGGTCTTTAATGACTTATATTAGGTATTATTTTTATTATTAGGTTACTGTTTACATAATGACTTAAATGAGGCAATAGTTACGTTCCACAGATGCACTGATAGAAAGCTCTTATGAAAAATGAGCACGATGACTGAAGTTGTACACAGTGCTACAAATGCAGCTGAAATGTTGGAGCCTCACTGCACACTGGTTTGATGTGATGGTGTGCAGCACAGGTGCACCACCTTGTAGTAAGTAAGCTGTAAGGTGCAGGATGTATACATGATGGGAACCAGGAGTTTCTAGGAAATAAACATGTAAAACTGCCAGGTGAGTGTATTCATGGCACTGTTTGTGCAGTGATTCACGCACACACACACACACATGTAGTTAAATGACTTTATCTGTGCTTATTAAATCCTTTAAGACGGGCTCATTTACATCCTAACCCTGAATCATTACTGTCACTACTCCGTCTCTGGTGGCTCCTTCCTGTGGAAAGCAAAGCGCCTGATTTTTTGTCACCTAAACATGTACAGCTGTGTGTTTTTCTGGGTGCTGCAGTGATTACAAGCCTACCTTTAAGAGTAGACTCTAAGGAATAAGCTAAAATTAGCTGAAGTGCTTTTAATTCTCCAATTACCATGCTCCCACTTGAATGAGATGACATAATTGCAGTCTCCTCATGACATTCATCACTTAGAAGCAAGACTGAAGATGTCATGTTTGTCACATAATTATCTATTTCAGCATTACTGTCTGGGATAATTAATAATTGCCCTTCATGTCTCACTGTATACACTGGAATCTACTGCAGACGTGTAAAGCGTCGCACTTTTACCCGACTCGTGTCTCCTGTTTTTGTGGGAACTTACTCGGTCCTGCACTTTCCTGCTTTTCACAGGTCTGTCTGTGTGATGCTGCCAATTTTCTCCCAATTGCAGCCGTGGCTGCAGAGATTTGGTCACAGACACACACACACACACACACACACACACACACACACACACACACACTCTCTCTCTCTCTCCTTTGGCTACGAGTGACATGGGGCAAATACAACCGTGGCGTGTTACCTCACCTGGTGATTTACTGCTTTACCGTCAGCTTTCCTGGAAACTTCTCCAAATGTTCACATTTTTTCTCAGTATAAGCAGCAAATGATATTTTATGTCCGTCCCCATTTTTAGCCTGAGCTATAGAAACATATTTGTCATACATTCAAACAGAATATAACACAGTAGTTGTTGTTTGTTTGTTTATAGTCACACGTCCGTTTTGTCCTGGGTCAAAGCAGCAAAGAGAGTGAAATAATCCTCTGAGGCTGAACTAATGTGTGACATCGACACGAAGGAGTGTTTCATATAAAGACAATGAGACTAAACCTACAGAAGAACTTCACTCAGGTGTTCATTAGAAACTGTTTGTATTCGTGGCTAATAGGTGTTTAAAAATACAGAGTTTGTTTGCATCAAAACAATCAATCGTTTTAATATTTACTAACATTTTCTTTAAAATCATTCAGCCTTTGCTGTTCAGCGTGGCAGCGAGCTGACAGCACCCTGTGAGGTCGTGACCTCTGTATCACAGAAAGAATGTCCTGTTCTCTTTTCTTCTGTTCCTCTCAGTCCACTGAGGAGTCCAGCTGATCTGAAAGCTTTCCACAGAGCCATCAGGACATCCTGATAAGAAACAATAACAACGACGGTAGCAGAGATTAGTTCATGGGTCTAACCAGGTTTGCTCACATGAGAGTATCTGCTTATATAGACATCCTTTAAAGAAACGGCAACCATGTGTTTTGTGTTTGTGATGCTGTAGATGTGTGAAGTCAGCTTTATCGTCAAAGACCATATCTACAGTCATACACAGGAATGTGAAATTGCAATGCTCCCACAAAATACCACAAAGATGTGATTTTGGTGTTGGCCAGGCCTCCCTCCCAGAGCAGAGCTGATCTCTGTGCAGCTTCCTGGTTAAACTAAGGTAATGATAATAATTTTACAGGTGACGCAGGCCTTTTTTAGAGTCTAACCAACTCTTTCATCTTCTAAACAGAGGTCGTTGTTTGTCTTTGTAGACTCTGTTTTCAGTGCCTTTGTTGATGTTTTCATATTAACAGAACTTTGGTAGAAATACTGTAAAAAAATATCAGGAGGATATTTTTACACCAAACATTTTTCAGCTCCCGTGGTTTGTGTGTTTATTTATTTGAATGATTTATTATTCATATGTTTTATTTTGTGCGCTACAGCTAATGTGTTAAAAAGAACATAATGGATATATAGTGGTTTAATGGTGACTGAGTCCTGGGGTTTGCTTTTGTTTGTAATGCAACTACTTATTAGCATTTCCCATATTACACAGTGTTTGGAGAAAAGCTCCTGCCAAACTTATTATGTTCCTCACCAGCATTAGTATTATAATAATTCCCTGATGAGGCAATATTGAAGCTTTTAATAGTCAGTGTTTACACCACATTTGTTGCCAATAGACAAAAAGTAGAAACTGCTGATAATCATTGGTTCTGGCAACAGAAAATGCTTTTATGTAAATGTCTGTCCCTAAAATGTGACCTGGAAACAAAGGCAACTTAGTGGTGAGTGTGCAGCTAAATGCATTAGTGGATCAATTAAACACTAGTCTTCCTCTGCTCCAGTTGCCATAGCAACTGACCTACAAATGCAGTGAAAATGATGGAAATACGGGGAGTACACATCCAAAACCCTGATACTTCCTTTCAATCTGTCTTCTGTACCACAGAAAATATTTCTGCTGTGTTGTGTTATTTATACAATTATACCATAATCAGCTGAAATGACACGGAGCTGGATATCAACGTACACAGCTGATATCGCCCAATCATATTCATGTTTAATATGTTGTCTCATATCACGTTATTATAAGCGTAAGGACATTTATTTATTTGTTCGTGAAAATTCAGGCTTGTGAAAAAAATTATTCCAGTTACATAAAATATATGATAATGAAAGTACAAAATCACATTAAAGTAAAAGGTAAAATGTGCTTTTTTATTATTATTAAAGTATATTAGAGCAAAAAGAATGACAGAGAAAGTGAGAAAGGCAAACAGAAATATGAAGATGTGTCTCAGCTGATTTACTGTTTATATAGTTAGAAACCAGATAAATCTCAGGAAAGAGCAAAGAATAAAGTAACAAATCTTTTCTTTTGTTCATTAGTGAAAACCACTTTAAGTTGTGGTTTTGCAAACCACTACATTCATGTTCTTAACTGAATGCAAACTGTAGGTACGCCGTACTACAGAAAGAATGATGAATAATAATGAATGACACTGTATTACCTCACAATGTAAAGCACCCTGAGGCAGTTGCTGTTGTTATTTGGCTCGATATAAATAAATTGAACTTACACTATGTTAAACATTCTGGGTGTATGCACATGATATACATGCTAGAGATGAGCCGTCTATTTATCTGGCACAGTTACAAGTTCAGGTGTATATACACACTCTGATCAGCTGTATCAAATGATACATTACCATCCACCAACACTACAGCTCTGTAGATGTCTTGGCATGTACGTTTGGCCCACATGGTGCCCTAGATGATAATAGAATTGGGTTATTTGAGAACACAGTATTTTGTATGTGCTATCTTACGAGGAGAGGTTTCCATTCAGCAGCAACTTTTAGAGGTAAACATAAAGCTAATGCAGTTCCTGAAGTGGCCACTAGAGGCTGGCACCAAAAGCAACCTTGAGCCAATCAATTCACACCTTGTGCTAAGCATGCGTACACCTGGTACCAACAAAAAGCAGCTGTTGTCATTCTTACTTTGCTCACAGAGCTCATAGCTTCCATTATGTTTCCCTTCAGGAGTTTTTCCTTCTGACTGTTCGGACGGTTTCAGTCATAAATTTATGTGGAATTTTATGCATCTGGCCCAGCGAGTTTAACTGTGACTATATCTGACAATACACCTCTGTGTGTGTGTGTGTGTGTGTGTGTGTGTGTGTGTGTGTGTGTGTGTGTGTGTGTGTGTGTGTGTGTGTGTGTGTGTGTGTGTGTTTCTGTGATGCATAGTCAGACAAAGCGACATAATAATGAGCAGAAAGTTGAACCAATCTTCATGTCTGTGCCGTGGCGAGACAATGGTTGTCATTTGACAGCAAAGAGAATTTGTATTGAATACGGAGAAACGTAAGGCAATTAGGTCAGGGGAAAATGCAATTGATGGTCACATGAGCTAGCAATGCATATGCCATCAGCACATTTGTAACTCTTGAGCTGTGAATAACTCATGTCAGGGTTGAATCCTGAGAGAATAATCATACATTTGAGAGGCGAATGAGGGAGAGTCTCTGGCAGCTGCACTGAAGATGCAAAGAGACGGGATTTGAAATAAAAACACGCACATCTGTTAAATATATTCATCTATAACCTGGTGTGTGTTCAAAGCGTTCTCTCATTGGTCGTACAGCAGGCTGAGAAATGAATGATGATGTCATCTGCCTATAAGGTAAAGTGTGCACAGGAACGTGACACTGGACCAGTGTACGCGTTTCAGGAACATTTAAATGTCTGACATTAATGATTAAGAGAGAGATCTATCCAACCTGTAACATGTTTCTCTCGTCTTTTTCCACATAGCTGAATATTCACTGTGGGCTTTGTGATCGGTGGGGGAACCATCTCTTCTGACAAAGGGAGCTTAGGGCTGGTTTTAGTGTTTCTGGTGAGACTACAGGAGAGACTTCAGTCGGGTTCACATGTGCAGTGATCTTAGCACTGTGTGCCACGCAGCAGCAGTGAAATCCAAATGCTCTAACACTAATGAAGGACGCGAGTGGGCTGAACACTAATTCTGAACACCGCTGCGGCTGCTCGGTTCGGTTACCCTACTTAAACGAGTCAAAGGACCAAAGTATGCTAATTGTCATGATAAGTTGGCTGCAATTTTGTCTCTGAGGATGAGATAATTTTCTCCAACACGCTGCCCTTCAGATAATTCTGTGGATGGAGTATCTCATCTCAGCTGAAGTACGGGGGTCATTAAGTGTTGTTGTGGGGACAGACCAAACCCCCACTCCACCCCCCATTACACACCACCACTTCTCCCATACAGGTAGTCTTCCATTGCAGTGCTTTTGCCTCTCGAGCTACTTGGGTGTGGTGTTGTAGAGCACTATGCAATTTATTGCAATTTTTTGATATATTCGGATTTTCACAAGAGTGATCCACACGGGAGCTTATGTAAGAACATGACAAAATGGGTCTTAACTTTTCCATTAAGGCAAGAATTTTCAAGACACTACCATTGCCAAACCAATCCATTGTATTACCACTAATAAGGCCTGTATAACAAAGGCAAACAACAAAGACATGTTGGTGCCATGAGTGCCATCAATTCATAAAGAGAATCTATTTTTCCTTGGGCAAGGGTGTATTTATTGCACCTCCAGCTTGGGGAGTGGAGTGCTAGAGGCCCAAATGGATTTTCAACTATGGACCCTAAACCTTTCAACCCACATCGCTGCTGAATAGCAGTTAGAGGTTGCCATGCCAACGCCATCTAGAGGGACATTTCGGCTGCATCAGAGAGAAAGCTTGGCCAGATGTCTTCAACAATTTGCTCTGAAAAGATTCACCGCCATGCTCATTAGAGAGCAGCAATCAGAGGAACAGGGAGATACTCTGCTTTCCTGTCTGGATGGCACATCTCCCCGGCTCTCTCTCTCACCTTTAGAAAAAAGAGAAGATGGCCACTAAAACACAGCAGTCCTCTCACATGTGCAGCCCGTCTGACTGGCTGTTTCTGCTCTATATTTTCTGAAATATTTATGTCTTTTTTCTGCATCTGTGACATGCCCAGTTCAGTGTGCAGCTGACATGTTCTGGCAGAACAGAGAGGCATCTGGACGACACAGAAGAGAGCAAGCAACTTTGTGAATTATTAATGGTATAAATCAACACCTGTGGTGTGGCTGACAGTTTGCAGGAGCAGGGAGCTGTCCTGCTGTAGGCCTCGGGAACGCTCCCTGCCCACTTAGGTCAGTGGCTAAGCTAGCCTTACATGAACTGAAAAAAAGATTCATTATAAATGCTTTTTTTAAATGCATTAATAAATGAATTATCTCTAATTTCTCTTTTAAAAACACTTCCTTGAAAGAACTGTACCGTTTAACGTGTTAAAGTTTTAAAACATGTCATGAGTGGCGTGGCTGTAGCTCGGGAGGTTGTGATACAGGCTGACAAACCACTCCCTTCGTATTACTCTGATTAATGGTTAGTGCCCCACCCCCTTTTTCACCGACATTCCAACCATCTCTCTGCTTCTGGAGAAGACAGAGGACACAACAGGCAGGGGTCAGGACACCCAAACAACCAGAGACGGACACACAAGCTCAGAGAACCTAATTGTCCACAGTGCACACCAGCGCTCCCACCTCCACCAGAGCCCCAGGCACCTACCAAGACCTAACAGAGGCCAGTCACCTCACTGGACTGGACATGTGAGCTACAACTGGAAGGGGGAAAGTTGTCAGAGTGTAAACTAATCTGCCACCTCTCCATACAGATAGTGATGTATCCACAGGGATGGAAAGGTTGGTGGTTTGATCCCCGTCGGCTCCAGTCTGCATGCCAAATGTCCTTGGGCAAGATACTAAGTCCATGTTGCTCTCTGATGCATCCATCAGAGTGTGGATGTTAGACAGAAAGAGCAAAGAAAAAGTGTTTGTGGATGAGGCTCTGAGCTTCTATAAGAACCAGCCCATTTAACACTTGTCAAACTCACTGCTATTTCACTCAGTTTTTTTTAATTGTGCTTTTAATAAAGTTTGTATTTTTCCAATGAATTTTAGTCTCCGTGTTGTTTTTCATGAATTCCAAATTTTAGGTTTTAAATTATTTTTTTTAGGCCGTAAATAAACAAGAAAATGAAAAAACAGCAAATAACCCTCTCCCGAAAATAACAAACTAAAACAACAAACAAAACATTTTTATTGGTGATGCATGGCTGGCGCTAGCTTTCGGCGGTGTTGTGCCTTCAGGCTGTGCTCATGCATCAGAGGCCGAATTCAAATAAAGGAGACTTCTCTCTGCCCCTCCTTTTATAGGCTTTTTGACTCCTCCCTATGGTGCAAGGGAAACCATCATGTCAATGAAGGTCCTCACTAAGATAGCTGAATGGGGTTGTGTGTGTGTGTGTGTGAGGGATGTTCAGTTTTGCTCCGCTGTTTTCTCAGGTAGATTCTGTTCAGCTGTGCCCCCGGGTGTGTCCACTCTGTCCCAGCTCCATCAGCTCAGCACACATCAGGGGACCCACTCAGCTCGAACTGCGGCCCAGGTCGGGCTATGGGGGTATGTGGTGGGGTGTGGCTTGGGCGCGACTGCAGGGGACACCTAGCCACACCGGAGCTCCATCAGCTCATCACGCCCCTCCTGTTTAAAAGAGTGTACCGCGACCTGAGGTGTTGTTGTTGTGTGTGGGTGTAGTTGGAAAGCTGCATTCAGGTACAGAGGACGAACTATGTGGTCGGGTCCATCATTCCCGTTACAAGGTTTTGGAGTGGTCTAGTCATTTTGGGACTTAAATCCAATTAACATGCTTTTGCATAGGCTTAAACAGGGTATTCTTGCTTGAAAAGCCTTCAGTGTGACTAATGAAAAAATTCATAAAAGAGTGGGCCAAAGTCCTCCACAGGTATATGAAAGACTCATTACCAGTGATCCCAAATGCACCTAAGTCGCCCTCTGACCTCTCTCTGATCTCTGATCCTTATGTGCACATATATGTTCACTCTTACACTGTTTTACTTTTTCATTATTTTCAAAGACCAGCAGGTACCTGCCCCTCTTCAACTACCACCCATTGAGGACACTACATATATAGTTTCACATTTCCAAGATTCCCTGAGACCATTTTCTCTGATTTGATTCATCGCTGGATCAAAATTCCTTCTGAACAGTTAAGCGTCAGATTTGACCCTGAGAAGCCTCAAAGTGCAAAATGTTGCACCAGCTCTACAACAGTGTAAAATTTTTAAAATATTTTGTGTATTTTGTCTCACTTTTAAAAAAGGTTAAGAGTTCAAAGATTTTACATTTACAAAACTTTTGTTTTAGCACAGAAGCATTATTTATTATTATCTGTGTCTGAATTCAGCTTCCAAAAGAGAAGGAAAACAAACACTTCTGTTTAGTAGATAAAGCGTTTAATTTTAAGAATGATAAATCTACAACACCATAAGAATATCTGATTTAAGTTTACTCGCCTCATGCTTTCAGTTACACTCCTTCAAAAGTGATACATCCTCCCTAGAAGTTTCATTCTGACCTTCAATTTGTATAAGAGGAAGAATCAGCAGTGATGCGGTTCTGCTTATTCTGGAGAGCAAGCTGGTGCTGAGTACTTAATGTGGCGGTGCAGCCAACAAACCTTTTAAGTGTTAGAGGTACTTTGAGCAATTAAATACTGTTATTATTATTATTATTATTATTATTATTATTATTATTATTATTATAACAATATTAATAATAACTCATATTATTTTTATTATTATTATTATCATCATCATTATCATTATTATTATTTGCAGCAATCGATCTTACAGACAGGGTACACAGGTGACTGCTCAGTTTTGTAATGTGGCCTTTGTATGCCACCACAGTCTATTTTACCCTCCTGAGACCCAAACTCTTCCATGGCAGCATTTTTAATTTCTCTTTGATATTTGGTCTGATTTTCACTTAGTGTAAAAACTAAGAATTACCAGATTTTTTTTTTTTTACCTATTTTTTGTTTCTGAGAAAAATTAGATCCACATATGAGGATATTCATGTTAAATTTCGACAGAACAGCAGCAGTATAATGTCCTGGTTAGTGGATATCAGGCCCTTGTAGAGCAAAATGTAGTATTTTGGTCTAAATAACCCAAAATGTGAGTGGACGCAGGTCCTAGGAGGTTAAACTGAATAATCCAAATGCAGCTTCCTGATCCACACGTTCAGCTCCAGTTTAAGGGGCTGTTCAATAATGTAAAATTCCTGAATGGAGACACACACACACTAACATTTGATTATAGGGTAAATAAATACATTTGTCATTTGTATGTTGATGGTTTCTGATGTTGCCCTCTGACCCCAGCATGTACTGACAGTTAGGGAGAAGAAGTACTTATAGCTCATGCTCACCAAGCAGGATAAAAAATGTAAGAAGAAGAATGTTTAACGGATCAGTGATAAAGATATTCAGACATACCTATATCTGATTTATGTCACAGGTTAACCTTTTATCACTGTGGAGAAGAATATGAAGGAAACTGTGCACCAAACGATTTCTAAATAGCAGAGTCTGATTTAATGTTGAGTGAAAGAGCAAGGCCAGAAAGAGAAAAGGTTGCTGTTGGTAACAAAAAGACGATAAAAAGGAGTACCACACGTCTTTCAGCACATCAGAGAGTCTTAAAGTGGGCACTGTTTCTAAAGGCTGCTAATGGACTGATGAATGCAGCTGCTGTGACTACAGTCAACACAGCCATTTCCTCGTGATGTGATTGGTTTATTATCATCATCATTATCATTATTATTATTGTTGTTGTTGTTGTTGTTGTTGTTAGAAAAGGATTTTCTGAAGTTTATCTGAGATGCATTAGAGGACCAAAATCTTTAATTCTTTAAAAACTTTTTCATTGGACCAAAATCAAATGTGGCCCATTAACACCACACAGAGACGGAGCATTCTTGCCACTTGTCCAGGCGAGGTAGAAGGTTAAGACCAGCTTCCTCCTTTCAGACCACCAAACTGTTGACTTTCCTCTACACAACTGTTTCTAATCAAGCCTTTGTTCCAGCTTTGAGATAAGGCTCTGAATAAATCGTCAGCTCCTGCTGTTTATCAGTTTCAGTGTTTTGCTCCGTGTGTTTGTCAGCACATCATTAGGGGCCGGCAGACACCTAATTAGTTGTTTACATAGTAAGCTGATTAGCAGACGGACTTGCATTGTGTTGCACCATGGGATTCATGAAAAAACCTGAGCTCTCAGTTAACACTCTGAGATTCATTTCCCCTTCTTATTCGGGAACAGAAGGCAAAACTGAAGAAAGTTATGAGCCAGTGACAGATCACTGACAGGAGAAACGCTGGGTGGGTTTCAACAGCAACAGTTTGATTTTACCTTTTGTCTTATGTGTTTTGCTTCTTTGTGAGCCTTCATCAGCGCTTCCACACACAGTCTGCAGTCATTTTCAGATTTGAGATTGGTTGATGAGTTACAAAAGAAGCATAAATTTATCTTGAAAGTTATTTTGCAAAAAATATCCCCTCCAAATATCCAAGTCGAGTAACCTAACGTGTATTTATAGCCTGTGTTGTGTCCTTTTGCATAGCTCTCTGTTTGTGCAAACAGATACAACTGACACAGGGTTTATGGAGACATACTGAAGCGTAGTTTATGGCACAGCAAATGTGTCCATCTGCATGAGAATTCAATTCAGCAGTGCAATGCGGTGGGTTTTCACCCAGTGTCCTCCTGTGCAGTCTTCCAAAATCCCAACTGCGTGTCACTTGATTCACATGACTTCTGAATCTTTTTCTCCCATCAGGAACAAGCGCTTGCTCAGAGGGGGTAGTTCATTTGTTGGGGTTTCTCTGTATTATTGAAGGGTCTTTACCTTTCAATATAAGGCATCTATTGTAGTGATTTGGAGCAATATAAATAAAATTAGATTGAATTGAGCTGAAAAGTCATAAACAAGACGGTTCAGAGGGAGGTCGCGCGCTGGACGGATCAATCGGTGGCCGCGTTACAGGACGCACTCGATGACGCAGACTGGGGCATGTTCAGAAACAGCTCCGACGATGACGTCAACGTGTTTACGGAAGCGGTTGTGGGATTCATCGGGAAACTAGCGGATGATACCGTGGAGACAAAGACTATCACAACGTTTCCCAACCAGAAGCCGTGGGTGGATAAAACCATCCGCGACGCTCTGAGATCCCGCACCGCTGCCTACAACACGGGACTCACGACGGGGGACATGGACCCGTACAAAGCCGCGTCATATAACGTGCGGAGGGCGGTGAAAGAGGCGAAGCAGCGCTACGGGAGGAAACTAGAGTCACAACTCCAACAGAGTGACTCTAGGAGCCTGTGGCGGGGACTAAGGACAATAACGGACTATAAAGCACCAACAACCGGTATGACGAACGCGGCCGTGACTCTGGCAGACGAGCTGAACACTTTCTATGCTCGCTTCGAGGCTCCAGCTAAGGTCTCCAACAATGCTAGTGTTAGCGGCGCTAACGGCTGCAGACAGGAAGATACTGCCAGCACCGGAAACGTGCTCGTCATCTCCGAGCATGAAGTAAGGAGAGCCTTCAAGAGAGTGAACACCAGGAAAGCAGCAGGACCAGACGGCATCCCAGGTCGTATCCTCAGAGACTGCGCATACCAGCTAGCTCCTGTGTTCACTGAGATATTCAACATCTCTTTATCTCAGTCGGTCATCCCCACATGCTTCAAAGAGTCCATCATTGTTCCTGTCCCGAAGAAACCCCACCCTGCTTCTCTCAATGACTATCGCCCTGTAGCCCTCACCTCAGTAGTGATGAAGTGCTTTGAACGCCTGGTCAGAGACTTCATCATTTCTTCACTACCAGACACACTGGACCCACTACAGTTCGCTTACCATCCAAATCGTTCCACAGACGATGCCATCTCTCATCTCCTCCACACATCACTCACTCACTTGGACACTAGAAGGGGGAATTATGTTAAAATGCTCTTCATAGACTACAGCTCTGCATTTAACACCATAATTCCCTCCACACTCACCACCAAGCTGGAGCATCTGGGACTCAGCTCATCTATGTGTCTGTGGATCTCCAACTTCCTAACTGGCAGACCACAGGCAGTAAGGATGGGCGGACATGTCTCAGCCTCCACCACTCTCAGCACTGGAGCCCCCCAGGGGTGTGTTCTGAGCCCCCTGCTGTACTCTTTGTACACACATGACTGTGTGGCCACTACCAGCTCCACCACCATCATCAAGTTTGCTGACGACACCGTCGTGGTGGGCCTGATCTCTGATAACAACGAGACGGCCTACCTGAAGGAGATTAGGAATCTGGAGAACTGGTGCCAGAGGAACAACCTCCTTCTAAACGTCAGCAAGACAAAGGAGCTGATAGTGGACTTCAGCACTAAGCAGGAGAGGAACTACCAGACCCCCGTCATCAACGAGTGCCCAGTGGAGAGAGTGGACAGCTTCAAATACCTCGGAGTTCACATCATGCAGGACCTGTCATGGTCCTGTCACATCAACACCGTGGTGAAAAAGGCCCGACAGCGTCTCTACCACCTCAGACGCTTGAGAGACTTCCAACTGCCCTCCAAGGTGCTCAGGAACTTTTACTCGTGCACCATAGAGAGCATCCTGACGGGAAACATCTTAACCTGGTTCGGGAACAGCACCATGCAGGACAGACGAGCTCTACAGAGGGTTGTGCGATCAGCTGAGCGCACCATCCGCTCCGAGCTCCCTGACCTGCACTCAATCTACAGCAGGCGGTGCTGGACCAAGGCCAGGAAGATGGTGAAGGACCTCAGCCATCCCAACAACAGACTGTTCTCTCTGTTGAGGTCAGGAAAGCGATTCCGCTCCCTGAAGACCAACACAGAGAGACTGAGGAGGAGCTTCTTCCCGCAGGCGATACGGTCTCTCAATCACACCACCACACAGTACTGACCCACACATACAGTTCTTACACACACACTGGACTTTCTGGACATTGGTTTTGCACAACACTGGTCACTATATTCTTCATTTCCAGTTAATACTTGTACAGCTGCTGTTATTGTGTATATATTTATTTAGATTTAGATTTCTTCATACATTCTTATATAGTTCTATATTGTGTATTTTGTTGTACAGTTATTTTATTTTCAACTTTAATTTATATATTTTATCTTTATCTTATTCTCCCAGTTAAATTTACCCTTCATTCTAATTTGTGTTGTACAGTTATTTCATTTTTAACCTTAATTTATATTTTATTCCTTCCTAGTTAAATTTACCCTTTTTAATTTTTCATATTTATTTCCTATCTTATTCATAGCCTTTTCCTTTTTTGTTTTCTTTAGGTCACGAGCAGTTGTCCAAGCATTTCACTACATATCGTACTGTGTATGACTGTGTACGTGACAAATAAAATTTGAATTTGAATTTGAATTTATATATATGTTTCTGGTCAATCGTTTTGCAAAGCTCTGTGCTGCAACTATGAACTGCCAGTGCATGCTGTGCCAGCATCTTAAACCTTTTAATTTGTGCTGCATATAAACAGAGGTTTATATGCAGCACATATAAACCTCTGTTTATGTATGTATTTTTAACATGTTTGCTTTATATCCTTTAACTGTTTCTGTGTTGTGGAGAGAAACTTTCTTGTTTTAAAATCTCCAAATTCCTGCCCAAACCTTTTTCTTATTCTGCTAAAAAGATGTAAAACACTAAATGACACTAGTTTGTTTATTAAAAGAAGCAGGTCAGTGCACCTGGGGCCAATATGTCCTACTTCTAATCTAATGACAGTTTCAACAGTGAGCTCCTGATTTCCCACTGCGTCACACAAAAGCTGTTTAATTGATGAGCATGATGATCATGATCAAGGGAGAATTCATCTTGTTAGGCTTCAGGTGACACGCTTGGTTTGAAGTTGGTGAAATCCACAAAATTCTGTGAGAAATACTGACCAATAAAGTTGCTACTAAAAGCAAAGATGCCTGTAGCAGCATCCTAATTGGCCAGTATTTTTGGTGTTGTGATATCACTTTTTTTTTAATAATTGTTGAATTCTTCTCTGCAAAGACGAGTAGGTAACTTCATTGACTGCTGCTTTTAAAACAGCTCACGCGCTATAGCTTACTGAGCTGACTGTTCAACTTAGCTAATGGTAACAGTAGGGGAATGGATTTTATCCAACCACTTACTCATCAAATCCAGTATTACCGGTTAAACTGTTGTTTAACTAGTTTACAGTTGATGATTTTCTACATGGTTCTCTGTAACAACTCTGAAAGATCAGAATAAGCTAACCTGCCCATAAGCTATATGCCCATGTTTTTCAGATTCATTACATATTTTGCAACTTTGTTTTATAAAAAAGGAAAAGGAATAAAATATCTAAAAAAAAACATATAGTGTCCTCTTACCACTTCTGTAGACCTTTTATGTTACCCACTACAGGTAGTATGTTATAATAAATAAAATAACAAATAAAAATAAAAAAATAAAATAAATAAATGCATATTAAAGATAAACTAGTATCAAATCATATATTTGAAGTTGTGTCATAGGAATCAGCCCATATTTGGTTCCCAAATTCCATGTTTTCTACAGTGAGGACTGAATGGGGGCTGCTGGCTGGGCTAACCTTTCAGGTGACTATGAAGAGACGTAGTCATTACAAAGTCATTACAATCAGAATTTACTGTTAATGATGGAGACATGGTAAATGGTACATGGACTGGTTCTTATATAGCACTTTTCTACTCTGTCTGATCACTCAAAGCGCTTTATACAACTAATTCATTCACCCATTCACACAAGCACTTTTTCTAAGCTCTTAAGTGCTCTATCTAACATTCATACACATTCACACTCCGATGGACGCATCGGAGAGCAACATGGGGTTAGTATCTTGCCCAAGGATATTTGGCATGCAGCCTGGAGCAGCCTGGGGTCGAACCACCGACCTTCTGGTTAGTGGCTGACCTGCTCTGCCACCTGACAGCCACATGACACATGACATTTCTAAATATTTTTGTTTGCACTAAAGTTAGGGGTTCATCCAAACTGCAGTTCACAATTTGATGAATAACAAAAATGCAAATGTCATGATACATTGCTATGACATTATATAGTTAGGCCTAAGCCTGGATCACTGCATTTGCTACGTCGAGGTCTGGGGCAATGTCTCTGGATTGGCAGACGGGGCTGGTGGTTCCCCTGTTTAACAAGGGAGGACCGGAGGGTGTACTCCTATAGGGAGATCAGACTCCTCAGCTTCCTGTTAGTGCAACCTTGGATTCAGGAGGGACAATTCCGTTTTAGTCCTGGTCGTGGAACACTGGACCAGCTCGTCATCCACTCAAGGATATTCAAGGCTGCATGAAGTTTGCTCAACCAGCCTATATTTGTTTTCTTGACTTGGAGAAGGCATATGACCACTTCCCTCGAGGTATCCTGTTGCAGGTGCTTCACTAGAATGGGGTGTATGGACTGTCACTATGGACCATTTGATCCTTATACAATCGTAGCTTGGTTTGTATTGTCACCAGTAAGTTGGACAACCAAGTTAGTTGGTGTTAGACTCTGCCAGAGCCTACACCAGACCCCCCATTCTAATCAAGCCTACCTGAGACATGAGCGACAGACATGAATATGAAGCCAGCTTGGACGTTGCCCAGGTTGAGGAACCAGGCACCCCTGATGAGAAGTGGGCTACTGGAACAAGACATACGTTATAACTTGGCAAGAGATAAAAATAGGGTGTGATTTGAATGCTACTATGCAAGTAACCTAACCTGCTGTTCCTATGAATTTCACTCTTCTGGACAGAGATCTCGAATGTTGTTCCTGGGACATGCTGGACCCACTCGCCTAGCTTGGGAGTCACTGCCTCCCTCCACATATTCTCCAGCTCGTCTCTGAGCCCTTGGTACTTCTCCAGCTTCTTGTGTTCCTTCTTCCTGATCTTGATCTCATTCAGTATCGCTACATCGATCACTACGACCGTCTTCTTCTGTTTGTCTACCACCACTATGTCCGGTTGGTTAGCCACCATCATTTTGTCCGTCTGAATCTGGAAGTCCCACAGGGCCCGAGGGACCTCCAGGCCATATTCAGCACAGATGTTCCTGTACACTATGCCGGCCACTTGGTTATGGCGTTCCATGTATGCCCTGCCTGCTAGCATCTTGCACCCTGCTGTTATGTGCTGGATTGTCTCTGGGGCATCTTTACACAGCCTGCACCTGGGGTCTTGCCTGGTGTGATAGACCCCAGCCTCTATGGATCTTGTGCTCAGAGCTTGTTCCTGTGCTGCCATGATTAGTGCCTCTGTGCTGTCTTTCAGTCCAGCTTTGTTCAGCCACTGGTAGGATTTCTGGATATCAGCCACCTCCTCTATCTGCCGGTGTGTACATTACAAGTGACACTTGCAATATTCTTTTTTCAAGTCCTTTTTCCAAGTGCACAAAACACATGTAGACTTGTTGGTAAAACTCCCATGCACCATCAAGTATCCTATAGAGGGTAAAAGAGCTGGTCCAGTGTTCTGCAACCAGGATGGAAACCGCATTGTTCTTCCTAGGAGAGGCTGAGGAGTGATCGCCTATAGTTGGAGCACACCTTCCTCCCTTCTTAAAGATATAAACTACCTCCCCAGTCTGCCAGTACAAAGGTACTGCCCCTGATCTCCACGCAACACTGTAGAGCCTTGTCAACCAAGACAGCCCTAAAATATCCAGAACTCCACTTTCTCTACGGAAGATGTATCAATGTGATTAAAGAGGTCCTCAAAGTATTCCTTCAACTGCCCAACAATATTCTCAGTTGAAGTCAGCAGCGCTTTCCCCCTCCTGAGTCACCTTACAGTTTGACGGAAACTCTTCGAGGCAGTCCAAAAGTCTTTTTACATAGCTTCTTCAAACTTCTACCACACAAGAGCTTTTGTTTCGGCCACTGCCTGAGCCATGTTCAGCTTGGCCTCTTGGTACCTATCGGCTGCCTCCAAAATCTCACAGGTTAACCAAGCCCGATAGGACTCCTTATTCAGCCTGGTGGCAACTTGCCTGGGTCTGGGGCTTGCTGAGCCTTGGTCGCTGTGGGACATGGTAATGGAGGGAAGGGCTCCCTCTACCTGGGATGCAGATACCTATTGGTTCCAGGGCGCGTGGCTGGATGTTTTGGTGTGGTTGTTAAACCAACCCATCCACGGGTCTTAGCTCGTACCAGGGTGGCTGGCCTCTAGCGGGGTTGGCTGCCAATTGCCCCTGGGACTCCCTCCTTCTCCTGGTGGGAGGATGGAGTCTCAGATATCACAGCGATGGCCTCAGACACACACACACACCAAAAGAAGATTGTTGATATATGTATGTGCATCGTTTCATATTTTTGTGGCAATTTGGTGGCAACAGGAAGTTTTGGTACAGCGGGAACATACTAAAGTGTTAACAGGACCAGGTTGCGGTCTGATCTACCTCGTCTGAAGTGGGTTAGGCATAGTGAATCAAGATGTGCAGAGCAATAGTAAATAAGGGCAACCATGAAAAAGAGCACTACAGATTTGGTGTTTGTGTCACGGTCCTGGGTCTTATGACCCAGTGTTTTGAGTTTCAGTTCTTTTGATGTTCATAGTGTATGTTTAAGCTTATCAGGTTTCCTAAGTTTATTTGTTATCAAGTTTGTATTATTATGCCTAAGTGTTTCTAGTTATTATTTCCCCCTCGTGTTTCCAACTATGGTAAATCTCCCCTGCTTTTCATGTGTTTCATGTCTGTGTCTTACATTGTGAAGTTTGGGTTGTCATGTCTACGTCTCATTATGTTTCCTGTTTTATTGTGAAGAGGTCTGGTGTTTCTGTGTTCATCGTGTTCAGTTTTACTCTTCCCCTGTGGCGTTGTTATGTTCATGTTGATCTACTGTGCCTTTCTGTTCCATGTTTCAGATCCCTATGTTCTGTCTCCTCAGTCTGTTAAGTTCACATGTCTTGAGTTCCATCAGTGTTTCCTGTTTTACTTTCACAGTCTGTTCTATGTTAATGTTTCTAGTTTTGCTTCCCTTGCCTCGTCCTGCTCAATTACTCTCAGCTGTGCTCTCCTCCTGTGGCTCATTCCCCCTCGTTATCCCTCAGTGTATTTAAGCCCCATGTTTCTCTTTGTCAGTGTTGCGTCCTCCATCATAGCTGTGTGATTTTTCCCTGTGGTTCTTTGTGCTTTAGTTTTCCCAGTTTAGTTTATTTTGTATTGTTTTTTCGTGTCCCACTTCACGCCAGCAATAAAGCTGTGTTTTTTGAGTTTACCTTTTGTCTCTGTGAGTTTGCGTTTGGGTCCTCTCCTGCCTGCCACACAGCCGAACTGTGACAGTTTGCTTTAAGAGTGTTGATGGAGAAATATAGAGACGGTCAGAAGTAGCTGCACTGTGTCTTTGTACACTGAAACAAAGTATATAAGAGGCTGCCAGAAGAGGAACTGTGGTACTACATGAATAAGTTAAGTGTGGCAGAGAAGTACTGTATGTGATCTTTGTGATGTGCAGTGACAGTGAAGAGAGAAGAGCCTGATGAGGTGGAGGTATACACTGGGAAGAAGAGGAAAGGGATACAGGTGGAACAGCGACGCTTCAAGGAATAGAGACAGTCAAAGAGGATGAGTTCGAATGCCGGGGATCAACCATCCAAATGGTAAACGGACTGGTTCTTATATAGCACGTTGCTATCTGAGTACTCAAAGAGCTTTATACAACTTCCTCATTCACAACACTGCTTTCTATCTAACATTCATACAGATTCACACTCCAATGGATGCATCGCAGAGCATCTTGGAGTTAGTATCTTGCCCAAGGGTATTTGGCATCCAGGCAGGGGCAGATGGGGATCAAACCACCAACCTTTCGATTAGTAGGTGACCTGCTCTACCTCCTGAGCTACAGCCACCCCACCCAAAGTAACAGACAGCGCAGGCAAGGTGGAGTGGATGGCAATGCGTGTCAGGGGTGAGTCACGATACAAAGATATCGAGGGAGAAAGAGGGAGGCTTCCAGAATGGTACTGAGGCCTGCTAGTGATGTATGGTTTGGAGACGATGTGCTCACAAAAAGACAGGCTCAGCTGGAGGTGGCAGACATGACGTTTTCCATTGGGAGTGACCAGAATGGACAAATATAGAAATAAGTACATCAGAGCGACAGCTCAGGTGCTCAAGTAGAAACCCACTGTACAGGAACCGGTCCATTTACATTTACCAGAGGTTGAGATGGTTTGGGCACTTGCAGTGGAGTGATGTGGGAAAAAGCTAAATATCAAGCTTCCAGGCAGGAGGAAAAGAGAACAACCTCAAAGAAGAGTTATGGAGTAGTGACATGCAGAGGGTTGGTGTGACAGAGAAGGATAATTGGAGTAGGGTGATGATCCATGTCTAGTCTCAGTTCATGTTGGAAAATAATATACAAAATAGCAAGCAATTAAACATCTGATTAAATTTAGAACAGAAACACTTTAGGCATATACTGGCAGCTAATGGTAGTGCAGTTTACAGCATGATTTTACGTTTTCTGCAGTCTTTACTCACTGACACGAAGCACCTGTTGATGGTTTTTCTCCACCTTTTGTAAAACAGATTCAGATCTAGCCTTTAGTCACAACTAACTGACGAATCGCCCCAACAGCATGGCATCCCTGGCACCCGCCTACCCCAACATGGCCTAACCAAGTGGCCTGTTTTGGGTAACGCTGTTATTAGCTCGCAAATACCCAGCATTCACACAGAGGGTAATATGCAGCATAATAAAGAGGAGAGAAACTCAAGCTCTAGGGTATGTGAAACTATTGTCAAGCACAGACAATGGAAAACCAACATTGGCTGGAAGGGGAAATTTGAGTCTCCAATCGGTTCAGCTTTATATCCTGATAAGAGACGGGGCTCTGCTCACGCTTTAGCAGCCACAGAATACAGTAAACACAAACTGTGAGCCAGAGTAGGTCACTGAGAGTCTTCCCTGCCTTGGGCTTAACATGACACTTAAGTACTACTACAAGGATAGAAAGAAAAGGCAAGGCTGCACACATTACAAACTGCCTCTATTCTCTGCTCCCAGGCTGAAATGTCAGAGCCATTCTTTCAGTGTAAAGAGAAGGGGTGGGGCGAAGGTGGCCCACACAAAAGGCTGCGGATTCTATGGTGATTTGTTGCATTTTCATTATAACTACTTTGATTGTGCAGAGAGGGTAATCATGGATCTAAACAGGACCTGAAAGTAACTGTTTTCCAAGTGTGTAACTTGAAACGCGAACCCCCTCTCCTCACCCCCCCCCCCACACACACACACACACACACACACACACACACACACACACACACACACACACACACACACACGCACACACACACACACACACACACACCTGCTCCCAGACAAACGGAGCAGTGTTTCCTGCATGATAAAAAGACGGTTTCAAACATGCACTTATAGCCCTAAAGGAATCAATCTAAACAAACAAAGAAACAAGGACCACAGATGGAGTCAGAAGGACATGTTGAGCCTCCTTTGTGCTCTTCCATTAACCCGCATCAAAAACATAATCACATTAACTAATATTATAGCACTGCTTGCTAATGTGAGAGGGGAAAAAGAGTAAAAGTCTTGTATGATTTTTTCTGTTTTACTGCACCTACAGAAAGAAAGTTTCTCGCTCCCGTACTGCATATAAAGTATATGATTTGATTATAATTGTTCTTTGTAATATTTAGTTCTATGGTAACCTGTGAAGCATTCACAGTGTGAGGTGGCAATAAAGGCTGAAGTAGTTCCCACATCTTCATCATCTTTAATGCAAGCTCTCCAAATTCATCCATTAGCTTTGAAAATCTCACAATACCATTGATTAACTGAAGGAGGTTGTAACCAGGTTGTCTTAACTGTATTTTCAGGCTGCAGTCCACAGTGGAAGAATCCACAGGCTCCCAGCTTAGCCCAGGACACACTCGACAGCCCGGACAACGTGACACATAAATGTGAGTGGAAGCTAACGGTTATGCTGGTTACGCTCTGGAAAAAGTAAAAGCATGTTACATGTCTATTTTTAATACTAATCACAATTATTTGCAGTATATATGTGGCATTTCTTCTCCTTAACTTTAGCAATGGTAGAAAAACCACTTCTACTGGTGTGTAACACACTGTAAATGATCACGACAAACAAATCGCACACAAAGAGAAAGAGCAACAGGAGGGGATATTTGAACTGCGACAGAGCTTGTCATGCGATTGGAACGAGTCCATTGCAGCCAGATAACAATGCCAGGTCGGGAGACGTTTTGCCTGTCAGGCCACTTCGACTGAGCAGACAAAGAGGTGAAACAAATCCTGCAGAGGCTACAAAGCTGCAATCCCTCCTAGGCCAGACAGTCTCAACCTCCTCCCTCTGCTCTCCGTTGGCAGCCGCCACTCGTTTAAATAGATGCTGTTAATTATACCTGGATTGCGAGGCGTTCAGAAGCTGTGGTTAGCAGCTATCCATCAACCCCCTACTACACCCGCCCCCTTTCATTATTCCAAGGTCTATGGTTGAGCTTCCACAGTGGCCAGTCGGCTGTGCGCTGGACAAAATAACTAAAGCGTTGCACTGAATCGCCTTTTCCTTTCATTTATTTAATTACAAGTGTGATCTACACAAGGCTATATCACTTTTATCATCTTTTGGCTGTGTTCACTATTCTTCTTTTTTGCTATATTTGTTTTTCATACTGCTTACATTATAACAAATATCTCTTAAGTGGGAGAGAGAATTTATTTATATCTAAGCAGAGTATACAGGTAAAAAAAAGTATTTTTAAGCATTTTACAAACGGCACAAAGATGGGCTCAAAATGCTGCTTTCATGCAGTTGTAGTTGGACACACAAGCTGTAAAAACATATTAATATGAGCAGCTTCTCACCTCAAATAGTGCACTCATTAAACCAAAGAGAAAAAAACAATACCCTTTCCCCCTAATATTCATTGCTGTGTTGCACTCTCGTGATTGATGCTGGGCTTTGTTTAATTAATTTCAGGCTTGATAGGATGACTGGGGCTTATGCCTCTGGCACAGGGCTAACACACCGGCCCTTTAAGCCTCAAACTCATTGCCATAATGTGCTCAAAGGAAAACCCTGCTGAGAGAAGAGAAACCAGCAGGTCTTCGATCTTATCACAGCCACAGCCACTCCTTCCTGATTTAGACCCTGGTAAGGCGACACCGGCACTGTGGAGATGAGGCCGTCCGAGCCTACAGTATGTTTTATCACTGATTAATATGCAAAGAGTCAACCGATCTGCGCATGTGTACAAACACAAATATACAGAAACATACAACTTTGTCTCGAGTCTTCCTTCATCATTTCACGTCTTTCATTATTACAGATGATTTACAACCTTACTGAAAAAATAATGCTGCAAATGATTGTTCGGTGTTTTTCGTCCCTGGTTTTATGTCACTTCACCGACAGATTCTCAGCCTGACAGTCCGTCGGGCCAAATCTTGTTTTGCATTTTTATCAAAGAGAAATTTAAATTTAAAGTCAAAGATGTTTATAGCTGACAGTTTTTATTGGAAATGTGTTAAACTGAATTTTTGTCACACATAAATCCTTGATTACTACAGTATAACCCCTCCAAAAATATAAAGATGAAAATTGGGCTTATCATCGATCAAAATTCTTCCACAGATATTTGTGGTTAAAACCAGCACACATACGGCCCAAATTCACAAATAATTTGACGTTCGAATTCCTAAATGCTTCAGTTTATTCTGAAAATAACAACATACAGAAATAACTCGTGTAATTCAACAATTTGAAGGAAATTGCAGCAAAGCTGAAAAGCCGGCTGCTTCAGGATGAGAACGTTATTTTTACATGTCATGGAGAAATGTCAAATTTGTGCTCAACATATGGAGTTACTGTGAATTTCTATATAAATTCAGCTTTGCAAGAATCCGTGTACAGTGGATAAGCCTGCTGTGTTTCTTTTTTAACGTGTGTGTACTCGGACTGAGAATATTCCCATCATATTTGGCTTGTGCAAATACAAGACAGCCACTGTGCATCGCTTGACTTAAGCCTCACGGAACAAAATATTAATATGAAGCAGAAGCTTCTTCTTTTAAAGTGATAAAACAAGGACATTTGTGAATGGCAAAAATGGGGAGAAAATACTATAAAAATGAATTCCATTACATTTGGGAGAATTTAATTCAGGGCAAATAATTTGAGAGATGAGCTACTGCTAAAACGATGGTCTTAATGGACAGGTGTCCACTTAAAATCTCTGGCAGAGCTAAGACTAATGGATTGCTTTATATGCAGCATTCAGAGAATGGAAAAGGGATTGGGAGAGCTTAAATGCCTGAAGCACCCTGTGTGCACAGATTCCTGCATAAATACGTTGCTTTAATTTCCACGATTGAGACATTTGTCAGATACAGCCCTTTTTCGGTTCTCTATTTCAGCACGATAAAAATGAACCTGACTGCCACACAGTTCAGAAAGTTACAGAGGGCTGTAGCCGGCTGCAGGGTTCAGCAGGTCGTCTTATGCACGGCTACATTTGTGTCTGTTTATTTAATGCAATCCCACTTTTGTGTTTGTCTTCTAAAGAAATGCTGCCGTGCTGCAGGCTGCATTCATGAGCTGCAGGAGATGAATGTGGACGCTGATTTAAGTCACGGTGGTCTTTGTCACATTAAATCTGAAAAAGAAGGATGACGGCTTTTTATTATTTTCTTCCTCTTGCCTGGTTTGCTACGTGTCTGGAACATGTGCCAGTCGGGTGGATACAAAGTCACTTTTTCCTGGACTTATTTGTGCAGCATGTAAAGACAAACGGGGCGTATTTTCATAGAGGAGACACTTGATGCGCAGCCACCGACATACAAGAGCAGCCCGACTTGTCTTTCACACAGTGTGTCGCACATACAGCAAACACGTATCAGCAGCAGGTATAAAGTCCTATAATGCTAGCTTTGGTTTTATGCCCATGTATCACACAAAACTATGGTAAATTACATTAATACGGTGCTTTTCTGGTATTATTCATCACTCAAAGTCACATTCACAAAGTGCTTTACTCTTAACTTCTTTATCTATTACACAATGGTGGCAATTTGGAGTTCAGTGTCTTGCCAAAGCACACGTGAACATGCAGACTGGAGGACGCTGGAAATCGAACCAACACAGCCGCAGACATCCCACCTTCAGGATTATCACAAATCCAAGTGTTGCTGTTACACAAGCTGTGAAATTTTAGAAAATAAATTTAAAAATTAAAAAAACAGTGGTTATCTCATGGTGTCATCTAGTGGCCGTGCTATCTTACTGCAACTGCTAAAAAAACAAGGAACACTTCAAATAGTGGCAATAAAAGTGTGCTACAGTGGCATGTGCTGCCATATACCTCTGACCCACGCTGTTACTGCTGTAGGTAAGGATGCCACCGCTGTTCAGTCTGCTGTGAGGACACCACAGAAGAAGAGACGCGGTGAACATCGACTGAGATGTCGTTTTTCTCGTAACATAATATGAATGCGTGTGAAGCCCATGTGCTCTGAGCAGAGCTCAGTGAAGAAGACCTGAGGCATCTATCAGTAAATCAGAACTATTTCCTATTTAATTATTTCAACATGTGTTAATAATTGTATGATTATGGTGTGCAATCATTATACCATGCTCAATACACACACAACCTCCTGTGAACTACACATTAAGAGATTCATCAGTAAAGTAGGAGCCGCACACACAGACATCAATAGATGATCACTGAACACCAATAGAAATATCAGCAAAGCAGCAGGGAAGCTGTGTTTTTCCAGACTGCAAACAAGTGAATATAACTGACCCCCTGCAGTCGCTGAAGATAATGTTATTATGTGAGAATCAATACTGCAGTGTAGTGCACCCACAACAAAGATTCACATGGAGGCATCATCATAAGGAAAGCCCCTAAACAAATCTGATTAGCAAACATTTGAGAGGTCTGTTCCCAGAAGGACCTGCTGTCACGCTGACCCTGCTTAACCTCTTGATTTTCTGGGTTCAAGTCCAATTAACCTTTGGGAGGATGGAAGAGTGTCACCAGCAGTCCAGTCAGTAGATGCCCAATAGCAATCATTTCATTTTCTGGTTCATCAAACAGCTCTGGGCCCCACCTCAACAATTTCAAACAGAGCCATTTATCACTGCCGACAAGGACAACAGTTTGGTCATCCGTCAGTCCTGCACCGACTCGTCTGTTTTCTTCTTCAGAGCCAGGCTGTAAAAGGCCTGCAACACTGAGGCTGAACTGACAGTTAGAGAGAGGACGGCAGGTCAGTAGGAACTGAATACACCAAGAAAGTGTAACAGACACGGCTTTTAAAAAGTTTTTTCCTTGTGTCATAAAGCTCACAGACGTCTCATCTAATACTCTCTTTGGTTACTTTGTAAGAACACTTTAAGAATTTGTAACAGAGAGACTGAAATAGCAGCAGAATTACATCCATGTGGTGAATTGACTGTATTTAATCTGCCACGGCCGTAGACACAAGGACTCACGGGCAAGTGTCCTCATGTCTAACCTTAATGCGGCAGGTGTCCCTCGGTTCGTTTGTCAAACCTGATATATTACATTAAAGTCACCGCTGAAGTAAAACTTCATAGACCAATATTTGAAAGAAACCTTTGGTTGACTGAATTGTTCCATATCTGATGGCAAACCTCATGAATAACCATCTGCTGTAGCTGCACAATAACATACTGCAGAATAAAATTGCTGTTCCTCAATTACCACAAGCATTACTATCAAGTCATCACTTGACCAGTGGATGAGTGTCCACTTACTGAGAAGGAGTGAGCTGTGCTTCTCCCTGTCAGATCACCTGCTCGCTGTGTTACACAAGCATGCATCCCTCACCAAAGGGACAGCCCTCTCAGCCTCTGTCTGCATTTACTGACGTTATATTATAAGACGTTTATTAGCTTATCAAGTCTGAAATATGAATATAAGCCTTGACTGAGAAACCGGTCCTCACCCCTAAATAACAATGATCAAAAACATGCAACCATAGTGATGCGGTGTGAAGGAGAGGTGGCTCTGTGGGAGGACAGCAGCAGATCCTTTAGTTAGTCCTTTATGTCATCAGAGTCCTGCTTTGTCTTTAGTAAAGAAGTCCAAACTATTCAAAAACAACACAAACTGTTTAGCAGGTAATAATGAAATGTGTTTGTCAAAGCCTCTCACAAGCTCATTCAGCAACACTGTAACATTTAAATGTAAGAAACACAGAAGCTGCATGTGAAACTGATGTGTGGGCTGGCTAAGCGGACAGCTATCTGCTGTGGGATCAGGTGTAACTCCCCTGATTTTACTCTTACTACCACAGTCAGCGTTGTTTGTTGTTTAGCAGATTGAGTTGAAACTGACAAGAAGCTTCTAATCTGGCTGAAGTTGGACAGCCCCCCTGTTTCTCCCTTTAGAGATGCTAATCTGTGAAGAAAAAGAAACAGCTCCACCACCAGCAGACAGTGGGGTCACAAAGTCAATACAGAGACCCGCTGAGTGTTAACAATGTGCTGCTGGGAGAGCGAGGGGAGGTCGGCAGCAGGACGAACAGCCTTTGTTGTGCCACATGGCTTCCAGGTTGAATATGGGCCATGAGGGAGCTGTTCACCCAATTGTTCTACACTGTGTGGTATGCATGCACTTACATAGCAGCTCTGTTTAAATAGCTGCACCCCCATTCCCCACTGACAGATGTATCTTTATCCAAGGATTTATGCTGCCTTTTTTCTTTCTTTGAACAGGATTAGGATTATTTAGAGGGGATTAGTGTTATTTTTATGGATAATGTCAGAGCTTGTGTCAGACTGAGGGTCATTGTCTGCTTTTCTGATGTTTGTTTGACCTGGAATGAACTGGAAATGAAATGCTCGTTGTCATGTAGTGCGTCTGTTATCAGGATGTTAACTGGTATCTAATTACACGTTTAACCTCAGATAAACCAAACACTAAGCTAACACTTCGTAAAACTATTATTTATTCCTGTGTAAATACAACAATAGACTCAGTGCTGCTGATCAATGACAGGTACACTAAACTAACAAAGCCATGCAGGACCTGACGTGTGTTTTATGTAACGTGCTAGAACATAACTTATTTAAATATTTCGGTGTCTGTGCCTGAAAGCACTGCAGCCGCACCAGGGAGCTTTTTCACAAACACGGCGCACTGAAGTCTTTGAATCAGTGTTTGAGAATCACACTCAGAGTCCAAACAGCAAATGTAAAGATTTCTCTTTTGATTCACACAATGTTGGAATATACATTAAAGTATCAGCTGTCTTCTTTGAAAATATATATAATAAAGTCATGTTTTTCTCGCAGTTTTGTAAATGTTTATAAGATTTACTGGAACTATTTCTGATCTGTACTCTGTGCAGAAACACATGATTTGTGTGTTTGGGACGGCAACAATGCTAAACGTATTTAGCATTTTGTAACTGTCTAACATTAGAAGACTGTTACACCAAAATAAAACGTTGAATAAAAATGTAACCATAACCATGGAAATAGCCTTATGCACAGTAGACGACATCATTTTGAAACTATGCAGGTTTTTAAGACGCTTGTACTGAATGAGCTGGAAATAGAAACGCACTCCTGTGTTTGGGTACAACAACAGCTCTGAATCACACAACATCCTGCTGCCATCTTCACAATACAGTATGAGACATTAAAAGGTTTTAGTCGTATGCTTGTAATAAACTAAATGTGACTCACATGATCACATTCCTGCTTTATACGCGATATAACCTGATGCACCGTGTACATTTTGACTTTGTTGATCTATAATCACGGTAGTTGGGAAGTTCTTGAATCTGCATATACGAACTTTTCTCATCATCTCATTTAGTATATTACTTTTGAAAATGAATGTAGCTCTGTTTCCTCCATCCTCTGGAAAGGAGGAAAATGACTGTCCTCTATATTTACATCAGATCTGGAGGGAAAGTAAAAAGTAAAAAGTTAAATTCAATTCAATGTGATTTGTGTAGCACTAAATCACAACAATAGTTGCCTCAAAGTGCAGCTATTGTTAGTACTGTTGAGGCAACTATTGCCTGAATAGCACTGCTCTCCTCAAAATATCAGTCAGGAGTGCAGACTGTTATATATGTGAATTTTTTTAATGAGGTTTGTTTTGTATGTAAGCTAGTTTAATTATCCAGTTAGCTTACAGCAACTGCTATCAGTAATGAGTAATGTGAGTTAAGATTTGTGGAAATGTTTCCTCCCCATGCTAACTGAAGTAACAGCTAGCATCATTGTGCTGTAGTACTGGGTTGTAACCGCAGTCCTAACAGGTAAACAAGCTAATGTGAGGCGGAGGATGTGACTGCTGAAACAGGCAGAGATGTCTAGTGTCACAAAATAAGGGAAAGTCACTCTCATGTAAGGTCATATTTTGTTATGTTTGCTTTAGTAATAGATTTATTTCAGATTTACTTGCTAACAGGAGGAAGTTGATCATTGTTAGGTCCAGCATTGTAAGAAATGAAGCATAAGGAAGTAGACCTTAACACACTGATTTGGGTTCAAGTTTGATTTTAATTACTAACTTGAGGCTGTAGGGTGACAGCTCTGGCTGGCAGCTGCAGCCAGTCTGTCACTCTGTTAGGATTTGCATCAGAATAAACATGAAGCTGGCCATCAACTCATGCAGTTAACCCCAATTTTCCCCACAGCTTTCACATGGAGGATGTGGTGATAGCAGGAGCTAACCAATCTAAAAGCGGCAATCTGTGGATCATATGACTTTTCCTCCAAAAAAATGATCCCTGTGAGTACCACCTACTAATTATTAATCTCTCAGACTTGGTGAAGGCAGTCTCACAGTTTAACCAGGTTGTACTGATGAAGATAGAAGTAGTAGAGTGTGTTCTGAAGTGCACGAAGTCTCAAATCCAGACTATTGCTGCAAAACTAAGTATATAATGCTTTTGTTGCACAAAGGGATAATTATCCACATACTGCAAAAGCCAACTAAGACGTTCTTGAATAAAACTGGATATTCTTCAGTGACCAAGTCAGTAATCTCTCAGCCCAGTAAAGAATACTTTTCAGTTACTGAAGGCAAAATGAAAGACAGAGACGCACAAATGAGGAGGTATAAACAGTAACCTTGTCTCATCCAGCTGTTGTCTTTATCAGGTGCTCAGCCTGCAATTCACAGTCTGCTGATAGATTTTGTCTTTCAAGACATGAAGTTAGCGCTGTGTTATCAGCTGCCGCCCAGCCACATTCTTTGGTTATCCACTGTGTTGTAAGACAAGCCAAGGTGGGAGGTGTTTCCAGAAGGTGACTAAATGAAAATGTGATGCCAACAGACTCCATGCCGCCAACTGGCAAGTCACTAGCATCACCAAACAACTCATGAAAGCGACTCCTTTACAGACATGCAATTTATGAAACCCTACAAAGAAGGAAATGCCTCCTGCAAAACCAACACTGGTCCAACGAAAAGGTTCAGAGGCTTTCCATCGGTGTAGCAGCAGGTATGCTGACCAAGTCCTCCATTGTTGTGTTTTGTGTGTCACATACAAATGATGTCACAGAACTTTCGCCCATGTTACTATACGGCCCCAAGCACACTGAGGTGTGTTGAGATTTGAAATATGTATTTTGAATCTTATTTGCTGATTATATTGGTTTAGGTATAAGAGAGGGCCAGCTTTGAGTTTGAGCTAAAAGTACGGACAGGAAACTGCGTGCAAACTAAGCAGAGTGTTTGATCGAAACTTAAAGTGTGGTGTGACGTCGAGAAGTACATAAATAACCTGGCTTCCTTTTTCTGCTTGAGACCTGAGCTTGTGTGTTCGTGTGTTCAGGAAAATGTAAAATTAAAGATCATTTTTTAAGTAAAAGACCACTTTGAGCCGTGTCTGTTTTGGCTGTAAAGAATACAAAAGAACTGGGATCTAATAGGTGGTACTTATTTCCTGTCCTGTCAGGTAGTGTAGCAATAGTAGCTTTATTGTCTGAAGGCCAAGAAAAATGCCCAACACTTACTTTCCCAATTGGACCATTATGGCTTTTGCTATACTGGTCCACTTTAAGGTCATAGCTTATTAGATTTTTATTAGAATTTTTTTGTTTTCAGTTATTACAATAAGAACAGACAGGACCGAGGACAGGAAAGAAAAGAAAGTAAGAAAGAAACTTAACAGAAGGAGAGAAAACTAGAGGAGCAGAGAGAAAAGACACTGAAAATCTGCTTCAAAACACAAGCAAAAGACAACAGAGTAGGGAAAGCACAGCACCACCCAACATATTCAAAAGTAACAGTAAATAATGTTAAATGTTACTGAGCAGCACACAGTACTAATAACACCTGATATGTTCAGAGGCAGCAGTCGACTAAGATAGTGTCTGTGAGTATGCCGTTATTTTTGTGCCACTGTTCTGAGCACACGTAAAAAAAGTTTGCAGGTACAAGTGTTGTATTTTGAGGAGAAATTTATTTTGAGCACAGAAAAGCTGAATTTGAGTGAACAAAGTTCATTCCTGCGTGCAAAAATTGTATTTCCGTGTTTGTTATTATCCACACACACAACAGCAGCCCCTCTCGCTCAGTTTTTGCATTTGCGCTCGCTCGCAATGTGTCGCTCGCACTCTCAACATTTCGCATTCAACTCTTTCTCTACACCGTTATATTTGTGCCACAAAACCAGCCAATCACAGACTTGGATGCGAAAAAATCTGATTGGCTGTTCTGGTCTCCAATCAGCTCGAAATGACGAAATGCAATATCCCAGAATGCATTTCGTCCAAAACTCAAACGAGGCAGTGGCGGAGGAAGACAGAGTGGCAGAGTTTGAAATATTACTCTGTCTGCGTCACAAAATAAACTTTTAAGATATTTTCATGCGAGAATGTTTCTGTGTAAACTTCAAATATCATCACCAGGGACGTGCAGAGAGGTTTAAAGGGGCGGGTGCTCAAAGTTAAAAAGGGGCACATTGAACCAGGCTGAATAACAACAACACACATTCATCAAGAATCTAATATGGGAAGGGCAGGGCTGTGTTGATCTGAGACTGTAGACATTAAAAAGTCCACAGGAGAGATGGTAGCTGATTAAACAAGTGTCATGAGATAATAACAAAATGCAAAGATTGGTGACAGCGCTTGGAACCATAAGGCAACAAAAAACTGTGAGAAATAATTTAGGCTCTGCCTGTGAATCACTCTTTGCTTCTCTTCTTCCTTCCATCATTTCATATATCACTCTCCACTTGCTGTCTATCTGAGAACAAGGCACAACTTGCTATTGCAATAAACTATAATCTAATTATCCACACCTAACAACTCTTGCACTTAATCTATAATAAAATGATGACAGAAAAATGTTATAGCACTGCCTTTAGTAGCCTCACACAGCTCTACTGTTTCCTCCTCATGTCCTTACCAGCCATGTCTGGACAATGTTATATCATGAGTAATATTTTTTTAAATCCAGCTAAATAAAACACACACATGCACACACACACAGTGACACTTTAGACCTTCTTCAGAATACTGTATATACTATGGGCATCCTTACATTATTATTTATTACTAGAGCTACAATAATAAAGCAATGAGGAGGGGGAAGTAATAAATATGAAATAATGTATTTATGATGATTCCATTTGTTTCACTATCCACTCTGTGCAGGGCAAAGCTTATTACATCTTTAAACTGTAGAGATACAATCTTTTGTCTTATTTAAAATATAAATCTAATATAATCTGCTTCTTAATGTATGTTCTTTAAAATACAGCGTGTTTTTTAATATATTATAATTATTATTATGTGGACATGCACATTAGATCGTTTTTTAGTGAAATATAATCCCTCCAGAAAGGCAGGAAATGCCCAGAAACTTACTTTAAAACTAAACATGTTTCTAAATACTTTAAAACTAAACATGTTCCCTAAAACGGTGACAGAGCTACAGACCCATGACAGCCTTACACAGGTAGGCAGCAGCTGTGACCAGCACTACCAGTTAATAAAAGGACAGGTAATGTGTGTCGCGCTGTTGCACACACAGCACGCTCGTTTGTTTCAGTTCGTCAGTTGCAACAAGACAACTTACCAACGTGTACGTAATAAGCTGATACTCCTGTGTGCTACACACTACAGTGTACGCTGTACACCTACTTACTGGTTGTGTCGCATCAGTCTGTGTCTCTGAGTTAACTTGTGTTTCTCCTACAGCTCCGGACCGCAAAAAATGCGCGTGCTCTTCGTGAGCTCGTTCCCGGCTCGTAACCAGCGCGTTCTGCCGTCGAGGGCGATCATTGGTTAAATGTGATCATGTGACTGATGCAAGCCAGATCCTTTTATTTAGCAAAACTATGATTAATAGTTAAATATTATTGTTGAGGGGCACAGACAGGACTCCGCACGCACACACACATAAAAAAAATAATAAATAAATAAATAAAATTTTAAAGTTGCCTCAACAAAAGGGCACTTTGGGCACTCATCAGGAAAGGGGCGGGTGCTCAAGCCCCTCTAGCCCCCCCCCTCTGCACGTCCCTGATCATCACATATAATGGACATCACATATTTGCACAAGTGCTCTAACGTTTCCGCTGGAGAGAACTACACCCATCCCAACATTCAGTCAACTCCCAGATTATAAAAGATAAGATAAGATAAGATAAGATAAGATAAGATAAGATGAGATGAGATGAGATGAGATGAGATGAGATGAGATAAGATAAGATAAGATAAGATAAGATAAGATAAGATAAGATAAGATGAGATAAGATAAGACTTTATTGATCCCACGACGGGGAAACTTTTGCGTCACCTCAGCTCAGGTACAGATATATGAAGGAAATACAAAAATACAAATAAGTACAATCAATGAAAAAAAAGTATGATACACTATATACAATGGTAGCATAGACAGTATGTGATTATGGACATGGTTGGAAATATGCAAGACATAAACTATATAACTTGACATAACTATTGTACCACTACTATTCCTATTTATAGACACACACACATGTACACACTAAATATACATATGTATACATATGCATACATATATACCTGCACATGTCCGTACACATGGAAGGTCCATTATGCATGAAGTGGTGACCGTGGATGTTCACAGTGTCCAGTGACTTATGACATCGTGATTGAGGAGTTATAGTCTAACTGCTGTTGGGATGAATGATCTGTGAAAGCGCTCCTTCCTGCAGCGAGGGTGTTTCAGTCTCTGACTAAAGGAGCTGCTCAGCCCACTCACAGACTCATGCAGTGGGTGATGTGGGTTGTTCATGATGGATGTCAGCTTTACTAACATACTCCCCTCACCAACCACCTCCACAGACTCCAGGGGGCATCCCAGCACGGAGCCAGACCTCCGCACCAGTTTGTCAATCCTGCTCCTGTCCCTGTCCGTGCATCCACTCCCCCAGCAGGCCACTGCATAGAAAAGGGCAGATGCTACCACAGTGTCATAGAAGGTCCTTAACAGAGTCCTGCAGACTCCGAAGGACCTCAGTCTCCTCAGCAGGTGGAGTCGACTCTTGCCCTTCTTATACAGGACGTCTGTATTTGTAGTCCCGTCCAGTTTATTGTTGAGGTGAACACCCAGGTACTTATAAGAGTCCACTATCTCAATGTCTTTCCCTTGGATGTTCACTGGTGTTGTAGGGGGGACTTCCTCCTGAAGTCTATGATCATCTCCTTTGTCTTGCCGGCGTTGATTTGGAGTACGTTGGTCTCACACCAGCCAACAAAGTCACTGATGATCCCCCTGTATTCCTGATCATTCCCGTATGATACGCATCCAATGATGGCTGTATCATCTGAGAACTTCTGTAGATGGCAATCGTCCGAATTATAACAGAAGTCTGAAGTGCCCTGCAGTGCCCTGCAGACTGTTCACAAAGCTGAGGGATCTGGGACTTAACAGCCGTCTGTGTGCATGGGTGTTGGACTTCCTCACTGGCAGAACTCAGGTGGTGAGGGTGGGCAGGTGCTTCTCCAACAGCATCACCATCAACACAGGAGCACTTCAGGGATGTGTCCTCTCGCCACTGCTCTACTCCCTCTACACTTCAGGCTGTGTGGCCACCCATGGCTCCAACACCATTGTGAAGTTTGCTGACGACACAGTGGTGTTGGGTGCCATCTCCAACAACGATGAGGCGGCCTACATGGATGAAGTGAAGAATCTGGCATCGTGGTGCCAACCACCTCCAGCTGAACGTCAGCAAGACCAAGGAGCTGGTGGTGGACTTCAGAAGGGGTCAGCACAGAGACTACAAGCCCATCATCATCAATGGAGCTCCAGTGGAGAGGGTGCAGTCCTTCAAGTATCTTGGTGTCCACATCTCCTCAGACCTGACATGGGCTGCCCACATTCAGGTCCAGACCAAAAAGGCTAGGCAGCGCCTGTATCACCTACGACAACTGAGGAAGTTCAGGGTCTCTCCAAAGATCCTCAGGATTTTCTATACAGGCGCTGTGGAGAGCATCCTCACACAGAACATGACATCGTGGTTCGGGAACAGCTGTGTGAAGGACCAAAAAGCTCTCCAGAGAGTGATCCGTACAGCAGAACGCTGCTGCAGGATTGCTCTCCCCCTGCTTCAGGACACCTACACCAGGAGATGCCGGACTAGAGCAGCGCAGATACTGAAGGACCCGTCCCATCCTGGCAACAAACTGTTCCAACTTCTGCAATCTGGTAGAAGGTTCCACATCTTCCGGGCAAGGACAGAGAGACTCAAGAGGAGCTTCTATCCCCAAGCCATCCGTGCCCTAAACACACACACCCGCCCTCTCACATCATCTATAATTGACTGAGACAGGACTCTTCCAGACACTAAACCAAGGCACAATGTACATTTCAATTCCTTTAATTTTAAATATGTTTATATTGTCTATCCTGTAAAATAGTCAGATGTCTATTCATATTAATGTACAGAATTCACCTGCTTGCTGCTACTACTGCACATTCACCCAGTGTATATATATATATATAAGACACCAGGCAAGACCCCAGGTGCAGGCTGTGTAAAGATGCCCCAGAGACAATCCAGCACATAACAGCAGGGTGCAAGATGCTAGCAGGCAAGGCATACATGGAACGCCATAACCAAGTGGCCGGCATAGTGTACAGGAACATCTGTGCCGAGTATAACCTGGAAGTCCCGAGGTCAAAATGGGAGACGCCCCCAAGGGTGGTGGAGAATGACCGAGCTAAGATCCTGTGGGACTTCCAGATACAGACGGACAAAATGGTGGTGGCTAACCAACCGGACATAGTGGTGGTAGACAAACAGAAGAAGACGGCCGTAGTGATCGATGTAGCGGTTCTGAATGACAGCAATATCAGGAAGAAGGAACACGAGAAGCTGGAGAAATACCAAGGGCTCAGAGAAGAGCTCGAGAGGATGTGGAGGGTGAAGGTAACGGTGGTCCCCGTGGTAATCGGAGCACTAGGTGCGGTGACTCCCAAGCTAGGCGAGTGGCTCCAGCAGATCCCGGGAATAACATCGGAGATCTCTGTCCAGAAGAGCGCAGTCCTGGGAACAGCTAAGATACTGCGCAGGACCCTCAAGCTCCCAGGCCTCTGGTAGAGGACCCGAGCTTGAAGGATAAACCGCCCGCAGGGGCGTGCTGGGTGTGTTATATATATATTTTTATATATATATATATTTATATATATATATATATATATATATATATATATATATATATATATATATATATAATGTTCTTCCTCTACACCCCCCCCCCCCAATTTTTGCACATGTCGAGGAGCGTGTCAGGCTACATTTCACTGTGTGTTATACTTGTATAACTATGCATGTGACAAATAAAGAACCTTGAGCCTTGAAGTGTAAAGGCTGAACAGGAAAGGTGAGAGAACCGTGCCCTGTGGTGCCCCCGTGCTGCAGATTACCACCTCGGACATACAGTCATGGAGCCTCACATACTGTGGTCTGTTGGTAAGGTAGTCCATGCAGGCAGCTGTTTGCCTACTCCGGCTCCCTCCAGCTTCCCTCTCAGTAGTGCAGGTTGGATGGCGTTGAAAGCACTGGAGAAGTCAAAAAACATGATCCTCACAGTGCTCCCCGCCTGCTCTAAGTGAGAGAGGGATACCAGGGGTACCAGGTAGATGGCAGCGTCATCCACCCGAATTCCAGAACGGTAGGCGAACTGCAGGGGGTCCAACACTGAGCCCACCAGTGGCTGAAGGTAGTGCAGGATGAGCCTTTCCATGGTCTTCATCAGATGAGAAGTCAAGGCAACAGGCCTGAAGTGGTTGGGCTCCCTGGGGTGTGCAATTTGTGGCACCAGAACCGCACAGGAAGTCTTCCACAGTTCAGGAACCCTCTCCAGGCTCAGGCTCAAGGTTGAAGATGTACAGGCCCACCTGACAGAGCTGGTCTGCACAGTCCCTGAGCAGTCTGGAGCAGATTCCATCCGGACCTGCTGCCTTCCTTGCCTTCGTCCTCTTGAGCTGATTTCTCACCTGATCAGCTGTGAAGTAGATGTGAGGCTGGGCTGGAGTGGGGGGTAGGGCTCGCTTTGTTGTGGATAGATGTGTGGATAGGGGTGAAGCAGGGTTGTGGTGAGAGGAGAGCTCAGGTGACAATGGCATTGCACCCGGGGGGCAGAAACTGGAGGGGAGTTGATGGAACCTGGGGGGTGGGAGAGGTGATCAGTGGGCCATTGTCAAATCTATTAAAAAACAGATTCAAGTCGTTAGCCCACCCCCGGCCAGCAGACACTGTGGCTCCTCCATTGTCCTGGAAGTGTCCAGAGATTTGTTTCATGTTCCTCCAGACGTCTCTGACGTTTTTCTGTTGGAGTTGGTTTTCCATCTTCCTACTGAAGTGCTCCTTGCCTTCTTGGATCTTGTATTTAAGATCCTTTTGGACTTTCTTCAGTTCCTCCTTGTTTCCCGACCAGAAAGCACTCTTCTTCTTGTTCAGCAGGGCCTTCAGTTCTGGGGTGACCCACGGTTTATTGTTTGAGAAACACTGTATCTTCTTGGTAGGCACAGTGTTCTCAACACAGAAATTAATGTAGTCCGCGATGCAGTGGGTGAGGTCGATGTCCTCACCGTGAGGCTTGCAGAGTTCCTGCCAGTCTGTGCATTCAAAACAGTCTCTTAAGGCCTCAGTGCATTCCTCAGACCACACCTTTATTACCTTCTTCTTACACTCCTCTTCACCATAGGAGTGTAAGTGGGGTGGAGAAGGACCAGGTTGTGGTCTGAATTGCCAAGCGGGGGGAGGGGTGATGCACTGTAAGCCTGCTTTGTGTTGGCAAACAATAGATCCAGGGTTTTGCTTTTTCTGTCCCTTGTATGGCAGTCAACGTACTGGGAGAAGTTTGGGAGAGTGACAGATAGTGAGGCATGATTGAAGTCCCGAGAAATAATAATGAGGGACTGCGGATGTGCCATCTGTAGCTGAGACAGTGGAGTGAATGTACTCACAGGCTGCTGTAGCGTCGGCCGAGGGTGGGATGTAAACAGTCAGCACAATAACGTGTGAAAATTCCCTGGCCAGGTGGTATGGCCGGACGCTAACTGCCAACAGTTCAATGTCTTTGGTACAGCTCTGTTCCTTCACAGTGATGTGCCCCGGGTTACACCATCTCTCACTGACAGACATTGCTAGTCCCCCACCTCTCCTCTTACCACTCTCCATTGCATCCTCAAACACAATAATAACATGGACTGAACCACCACTCACAACCACTAGCACTTTATATACCTCTGTAGAAACTATCTACACCCTCACTTATCTTAACTGCACTACTGTATAGCTCTGTGTAAATAATCATTCTGTACATTCGATAATCTTTAATCCTACAACTGTTTACAACTTGCATAGTTCCCATTTCTGTATAGCTGTATATCTCACATTCTGTAAAGTTATTTATTTCATATTCTGTATAGTTTTTCATATTTATATCCTGTTCATATCCTGTACATAGCTTGTACTCACTACAGCCTGTACATACTTATAGTTATAGAATATTCACAACATACTTCATACCGTGTACATTATAACATACCATAATAGACCCATTTCTGTAATATACTCACATATCTATATTATTGCTAATATATATTGTAATATATCTATATCACTAAAGCACTTCTGGATGGATGCAAACTGCATTTCGTTGCCCTGTACCTGTGCATGTGCAATGACAATAAAGTTGAATTCTATTCTATTCTATTCTATCCCTGTCCGCTCTAACCAGTTGAAAGCCATCCAGAGTTATGACAGAGTCCAGTGTGTGGTCCGTGAGCCATGTCTCAGTGAACAGGAGGAGGCTGCTCTGCTTGTACTCCCACTGCAGTCTGGTTAGCGCAATTAGCTCTTCCATCTTGTTGGGTAAAGATCTTACATTACCCATGAGAATGGATGGAATGCTTGGTTTGTACCATCTCCTTCTTTCCTGGTACTTCACTCCAGCCCTGCATCCCCTCCTCCGACATCGTAATTCCTTCGGAATCTTGGGTCGCTCCTCCGGGAGTACTTTCCTGTTGCCCAGTGCTAGTAGCTGCTCCCTACCGTAAACAATGGCTTGGCTTACAGATTCTCCAGAAGTGGTGGTAAAAAGTCCCAAAAAGAGTAGAAGACATGTTACTACTCTCACGAAAATTTGTGGGTCCATGTCCCGTTGCACGACAAATAAAACACGACCAAGAGTGTCGGGTAAAAAAAACTTAAAGCACAAGAAAAAACAGAAAGGAAAGGAAAAAGCTGGGAGCTGAGGAAACACGCTGCCTACTGTGGCGCCATCTTGGAAAGAAAAAGAAGAAAAAAGGAAAAAAACACAACAGGGGAGTGGAAGAGGCCCGGTGAAGAGGCCTGCCGTTCCAACGATCTACCAAAGGCCCCGGTGCAAGGGCCGGGCCCCCATGCATGCACCCATTCAAAACCCTGGCAACACACCTGGTGACCCAGGCCCTCAGGCCCAGCCACAACTCCAGCCTGGAGGCGGAGCACCTCCAGAACCCCAAGTCCACAATCCCACCCTGGACCCACCCAGGAGTAACGCAGCTACCAAGCCGGTAGCTTCCAAGCAGAAGCGGCGTCCGCATCATTGCTGCACAAGAACACGGCCGGAAGCTGGGACTTCTGCAGAGCACCCGGCAGTGGTAAGTAAAAAAGACTATTTTGCTCATACTCTTTCCGAGCTTGGAGATAAAGAGACTCCTTTGTCGGAGACTTTGTTAGCTGTTCACAGGCACGTTTTCCAGAGTGTTTGGACTCCAAGTCTGTCTTTTCTAGGCTGTTATTTCCAGCTCTATGGACTTTAAAGACTGTTTTCATCCTGCTCCTTCTGAGCCTGGAATTATAATGACAGAGACAGTTAATTCCTGCTCATTAGATTTACAGACTGTTTCAGCTGAGCTGGCTACAACTAAGGCTGTGTGTGAGTCTGATACACGATGCACCTCTGGACCCCTGGAGGTTTTTAAACCGGTGCAGCCCATTCAGCCATTTCAGCCATCTGTCTCTGATGAGAGCTCAGGCGAGCCGACCCAGTCTTCTTCAGTCAGCTGAGAGCTCTGATGTGCTCATTCAGCCAGATATGGACTACTTATTGCTCTCTCTGCCTGACAAGTGCCCTGAGCAGACTGAATACTGGTAGCTGCGGTCTGAGTGCCCAGCTTAGCTCCAGCCAACTCCACCCCAGCTAGAGGTTTCTGCAGGTAGCGGTCCCCTATGTCTGCAATGTTGCCATCCGGTAGCGCGATCCCCTCAGTTCTGACTTCTTTCCGTCACTTTGTTACCATCCAAATACACTTTTCCAGTCTGAACGACATTCCGATGTCATTGCTGTATATCCTGGTGGTGTGGATCCGTGAATCGATGTCTCGTTCATGCCTGGAACTGGAGGTGGCTGAAAATTGCTCCATTCTGTAGTCAGTATCCGTAGCCAGTCTTGTCACTGAGGGGGTTCAGGCCTATGCAGAACAGCAGTGGGGACAGAGCATCTCCTTGGTAGATCCCTCACTTGATGGTGACTTGTGCTATTGGCTTGAAGTTGGCCTCTAGTGTAGTTTGTGACATACCAATTGAGTTCCTGATGAAGGAACTTAGGGTCCTGTTGATTTGTACACTTTTAGGCATTCCAAGATCCAGGTGTGTGGCATCGAGTCATAGGCCTTCTTGTAGTCAATCCAGGCAGTGCACAAGTTGGTCAGTCTGGTCTTACCTGCTTTGTCTAGGAGGAGCTGGTGTTTTACTCCTCTGGTATTCTTGCTACTTCCGTTCTGTCCCCCCACTCATGTATAGACCAATGTCCCTGTTCATCTTAGCCTCTATTATTCCTGATAGGAGCTTGCATATGGTACTGAGGCAGGTTATTGGCAGGTAGCTGGATGGGAGCGGTCCCTTCTTGTCATCCTTGGGGTTCAGGACTGTCCCGCCTTCAGTTAGCAATTCCGAGTGTCAGATCAGGGGGAACCAGGACATCAAGTCAGTAGGGAGATATCATCGCGCCTACACAAGATTAGGTACTAAAGCCCCAAGTACGACTGAAGGTGTGAGAGTGTGAGAGCACTTGACCTGACCTACGGGATCATGGTGAAGCCAGAAACCTAAACCCTCCATGGCCGATTATCAAGACTATATGAAGTACCATCTGAAGGTCTACTAGAAGATGTGAATGCAGCATTACAGACAATCCCTACTGCGACCATCACTGAGACTAATCAGCTGATTTGCACCATGGCAGTGATCACAGAGATGGATGGCTATAAGATGAAGAGCCACAAGGAGAAGTACCCTGCATGGAGAAGGAGATTAAAGGCCACAATCAAGGTAGCACGGAGGGAAGTTAGGCAACATCTGAAGCTGCAGAAAGGTGTGATGTATCATTCACACAGAGAAACTTAGGGTTCAGTATCTTGCTCAAGGATGCTTTGACATGAAGATTAGAGGACCCCAGGCTCTCCAGCCACAGCAGACATAAATATAAATGAAATCAAAACAGTCACATGCCATTTCAGCCCTGATGTTGCACAAAGAAACTGTAAAGACAGTTTCTTTGTATTTTAAAAAGTACCAATGTAGTTGAACTTTTAAACTTTATGGCTACTTGTTCAATCACATTGATCGCACATCCCAACATTGCCTTGAGGCATCTGTTGTCACTGAATTAAATTAAATTAAACATCTGTTACTTTTATCCAGCAATGACACAGACACAGTTGGAAACAAATGAAATTCTGTAAATATGCTTTATAAAATCATGTAATTTCTTCTTTTAAAGTACCAGGCTGGAACACTTGTTTTCTTTGGTGGCACTTGTTGTGACAAATTCATTTTAATACTACACAACACAGGAAATCAGGCAATAATTGGTTTCTACCATCATTCTGTGAGCAGCTGTTCTCTAATTCTATGATAACTATGATGTTTAAAAATGAACAATTCTTTGTATATGCTTTTGTACTGTTTTCGTTAACTACTCGTGTCAGGTTCGACCCAGCATTTTGAGTTCTTATGTTTTGGTTTATTTTTGAATGATTGTTTTGTTTCTCTGATGCTATGATGATTATTATTATTAGAGTCCATGTTTCTGTTTATCCGTGTTTAAGGATTTGTTGTTTCATGTATTGTTTGAGTTGCATGTGTTATATTCTGTCTGCCTCTCTGTCTGCGTTTAGTGGTTTCTGGTTTCCTGTTTTATTGTGAAGGTCTGTGTCTCATGTGAGTGTGTTCAGTTCTGCTGCTCCCCTGTCTCGTCAGTCCAATTTCTCCCAGCTGTGTCTCCCTCCTGTTGCCCATTCCCTGATTACCACCCTGTGTATATTAGCCCTGTGTTTTCCTGTGCTCGGTGTCGCGTCGTACCATCAGATTATGCCTGCGTGTTTCTGTTGTCAGTGTTCACTTCATGTTTTGTCTTCATGCCAGCAATAAAGCTGAGGTTTTGAGTTGTATTCAGTGTCCGAGTCTCGCACTTGGTTCCTCCTCTCCATCCGCCTCCACACAGAGCCCTGTGTTTTGTTTAATCCAAATATTCAAGTGTAAAAAATCTAATATTGCATTTCCTGAAAGGTGAATTATGATTATGCAGTTATGTGCTTTTAATGTAAAGTTGCAACAAATTTGCAAATAGTGCAACAAGCACAGAGTTGATAATTGTGTAAATACTGAACTATTGCAACATGTGGCAAGCTGCAAACAGACTGAATGTGTCATCCTGTGTGAACCTGTAACGAGGGTGAGCCGCGCCTGATAGCGAGCAGGACAGATCTGCATCTTATCAAAGAAACTGATCTCTTCTTTGTTTTAGGGTGCATATCTCATTCTCTCTCTCTGCAGAAACACTGTTCATGTCACTGTGACTCTGCCAAAGGCAGAAATGCAGCTCTGTCCATTTTTATACTAATATCCCCTCGAAGTGTGTTTACTCTCAAACTCAAGGTCAAAGGAATCAATTCATCAAAGGGAAATCGCTCAGGTGTGTGTGTGTGTGTGTGTGTGTGTGTGTGCGTGTGTGCAGGTGTATGGAGCAGTTAGCAATATTGTAAGTAGCCAGCAGTGACTTATTTAAGTTCAAAGACTTTATTGATTGGCGAGGTGGTCTTAATCAAAATGCACTACATGTGATTAAACACGATGTCATATGTCTTCAGTCTTTTCAGTGTTTAGCACCTTCTAGCTTGTTTCTGTTTTACCACGTAAATAATATTTGGATGGTTCTTTTTTAGGAAGCATTGCAGAGTTTGACACAGATCAAGTAACAGAAATTGAAATGAGATTTGCACCCAGGCTTCATTAACTGCACATTCTGGATGAAACAACTTTGGTTCAGCCCCTTTTTAGACGGGAAAGAATGAATGAATCAGTATTACATGGCATCATAACATAAAAAAATACACTGACACACATTCCTGTTAAAAAGTCATGAACTAAAAATGAGTGAAAATGCAGCCAAAACTCTAAAAGATCTTCAGACAGCCTGGAGAACGATTGCCCAGGAACACTTTGAAATGGCAGTGATTCAGTGCTGTCAATTCAAAATTAAAGTGAGACAATGGAAACAGCTATGATGCAATGCCACACGATGTGGTTCACAGTCTCCCTAGCTCTCCTTCCCTTTGTTCTGCCGGTGAATCCAATCTCATCTCAATCAGCACAAGTGCTGGTGTTTCCTTTTCTCCGCTGCACTCTGCACACAGATGTTAAGCAAGAAGGCCATGCATGCATTCAAGTGTTACTGATCTGTTTCTCCTTTTCATCCAGTTATGGAGGTTGATTGAGGAAAGGGTTATCAGATGATTCAAGAGCAGATAAAGTGGTCCCGAGGTGTGGGCCACAGCATAAGGGGATCTGATTAAAAAGCCAACAGGTGAAACACCGGGAGGGTATTTCCACAACACCTGCATCAGGTCTGCTTTGAAAGGTGAGTACTGATCTCTGAAGACCGGGAACAAAATGCCAAAGCTGCAGATGTGGATGTGTGACAATGTTCTCCTGCCAGATAGTCATCGTAGACTTTCAACATTTGCAAAGACACACTGATGATTTGCACCGATAGAAAGATTGAGCAGACTGAGATAAACATTGTTGTGCATGAAATGCACTGTCAGATCATTATTTTCATGAGGGTAGCGCGCTATCATGACTGTTTATATTAACAGTTATACTGTAAGAATTCAAGGTGTCTCAACCTTTTCAGGCCCATCAGTTGGTCCCAACAATGAGAGCCACGGGCCTCAGGACCCCCATTGTTGGGACATGTGGTGGGTGAAGTCCTTCTGCTGTGCATAGCCGATGTTCTTCGAGTCTAAAACGCCTCTCAACAAGAAATAGTCAATATAGGTTTCATATAATGAAGCGAGTGCTGCTGTGCATTAATACTCTCCCCACCACTTAAAAATGTGCCATCAGTTTTTTCGTGTTACACATTAGTATTAAAAAAATGTTTATATGTATGCCCACCTCTCTCACTGTGGGAACAATGTGGAAACTGTATGTTAATATTTGCATGACATGTTTCTAACTTCACAAAAGAAATACTAACTCTGAATTATAGCTGATGGAGCTGCTACAGGCCTCCAGAACTTCCTAAATCAGCTTCCTCAGCTGCATGTTAGCTGTTTTATACTGGACAATGGCACTCTCTGTAACTTTGCTTTTGTATCATTACCCAGGGAAATTACTTTGATAAAGCAGAGGCTTCCAAATAACTGGAAAGCAAACTTGAGAATTGGCGGGACTGTGCGTGAGTCTATGACTAAAGGTTGCATGTCTCAAAGAGAGAAATGATATAATGATATTTTCTGTAACAACCGTTTATCACCAGCCTGTCATAACCTGCCTTAATCAGTCCAAACACAGATATTCATAACAGCGTTGCACTGCTGTGTATGTAAGGGCCAAGAGAAAGACGCTGAGCTTCGATGTGGGAAAATAAACAGTCTTACAAAAGAGCAAACAAGAGAAGGCTGATATTTTTGATGATATTAGACGTCAGAGGTGATAAAAACATTGCAGTGAACAAGCATAATCTTTTATGCTTCTGAAGTGAGTGTTTGTCGTGTTGATAGGTGTGTAAATGTTATCATTCTGATACACTCGATGTGTGGCTTTGAAAACATTGTAATTTCCATCATCTAAAGAAATCCTGCTGATAACGATTTCAGTTGTTTCTGGTCATTGTTATTCAGGTTATTGCAAAACTATCTAGCGCGATGCTTAGACTGCGAGGCGTTCCTCTCGCTGCTTTGATTGGGTCTTACGTGCAATAGCGCGTTCAGCTGAGATACGTGATCTGCAAGTATTTTCCTCCAAACTGTTGCAAGGTCAGCCATAGGATGACAAAGAGCTGGGATCTAATGAGGGTAATACAAAGAGAGAAGATGCACCACAAAATAAGGCAAAGTGCATTTGAGAAATGGTGCAGAGCATTTCAGAACACTTAGCCACGATATATGAACTACTCAGGGTCTACCACCTAAACAACTTATTACAGGATTTGGTTGCATCGTCTGCTCTATTACTGGATTGCTGTTCCAGTGCAAGAATCCACTTTATAGCTCACATCCAAAAGTGATATTTATCTAACAAAGGAAAAGGTGGACAGTAAAACAGATTACATAGTTTCATTATTGATTCGCCACAATATTCTTAAGTTACTTTTAGAGGTCCTGAGCAGTATCCGCAAGGCTAAATGATCACACAATGTCATTATACTCTGATTTCACCAGCCTTTTTAGGCCATCTGCTCGACTACAAGAAGAAAAATGTTTTTTCCTGCAAGAAAATGCAAAAAATAAGAAAATGACTTCAAAGACAAGAAGAGCTACGCTCATCTTCCCAGTCTGCACCCAGTTTAGGGCTCAAGTAGGGAAGGATGTTATCAAAGTTTTCATTTTGTCTATTGATCTGTGCAACTGTTTTATTATTAGTATCAAACAGGCAAGCTGTTGTAACTGGGAGAGCTCAGATATGCTTTACACAATTTTAAATAAAGCAATATGCATCGACACAGCCCATAGTTCACCACTCCATGAAGCTTCATTTCATTTAGTTTGACAGCATTTACATAACTTTGTTGACAAACAAACAGAAAAAAATATACACCTCAACACACATTTCAGGGGCGTCCCAGATACTTCGGTTTGTGGACCTAATTTGGGAGGTCCAAAGGTTTTAGAAATAATGACAACATAATCGTGATCCTGGTCACCTCCAGTGGATTTGAAACCAAACAAGACTGAAGTGCAGACTTTCAGCTTTATTTCAAGACCTTAAACAAAAGTATTACATTAAGGGATTACAGCCATTTTTAAACATTTTCTCCTCTGCAGTGATCTAGAACCCAAAGATGTCGACTTATTTCCACTCTTGAAACTCTTTACTGCAGCGGTCTTCAGCTGCTTCCTGTTTGGTAAAAACGCTCTCCTGCGGTGAAATCAGGTGACAGATTTGGTCATCCCATTTGTCTGACTTTAAAAACTATTGGATTTATTTAACCGGTATCTAAGTCTCATTTCTTTATATTTGCTTTGAAGAAGCCACACTTTCTTTATTTTGTTACAGTCTTGAGCAGTAGATATCCATGCTCAGTTTCAGTCCAGTCCATGTACTTAATCATTAGGTTTCTTGTTGTTTGTGTTGTTTGTTGTTGGTTCAAGGGATGAACCAGAGTTGTATTTATGCACAACAGTCAGCTTAGCAAAGAACCAATTTCAAATTGTATCTTTAGGCGCTTTATTAAAGGCAGAAACACAGGACGTTCTTTGCATTTCTTTAGTTGAATTTGTGAGAAATACCAAAGATAACACATTTATGAAAGACAAGGTTATTTCTAAACAGTGATTACCTGAACTATATGTTGGCATGGTGTGTCATTAAACATCAGATGAAACTAAACAAATGGAGGACAAAGAAGATGAACTAAAAGAAGTTTGAAAGTTCAGGCTGTGTCAGAGGGGGTCAAAACAGATGTTGACTTTTAAGCTCGTCAGAATTTTACAAGTTTTTTGTTTTTTTTACATTGCATCTCTATTTATATTTCCACATATAAATAAATAAATCACTCAATCTACCTTTCCCATTTTCCAATCACAAAGAGAAATAAGTGGTAGCCAGGATTGTGTGCACACTTGTGTTCATCCTTTCTCAATAGTTTTTTTCCATAACTAGTTTTAGATGTTTTCTGGAAAAGTCTGATTTGATCTTCTTGTTGTTTTAGAGTGGGACCTGTCGACTTAAATCCTCTGTGTTGGTTTGTCCGTCAAAGACTGGTTTAATTCACTTCACTTCAATTCAGTTTTACTTATATAGCGCCAAATTACAACAGTCGCCTCAAGGTGCTTTACATTGTAAGGTAGACCCTACAATAACACATACAGAGAAAAACTCAACAATCATATGACCCCCTATGAGCAAGCACTTTGGCGACAGTGGGAAGGAAAAACTCCCTTTTAACAGGAAGAAACCTCCAGCAGAACCAGGCTCAGGGAGGGGCGGGGCCATCTGCTGTTATGGTGACAGAAGAGGGGCCTGAAAACTGAAGGCTCTGCCTCCCATTCTACTTTTAAATACTCTAGGAACAACAAGTAGGCCTGCAGTGTGAGAGCGAAGTGCTCTAATGGGGTGATATGGTACTACAAAGAACTGGAGCTTCTCGGTTGGCTCTTGACGAAGGCGGTCGCACTTTCTCCCTTCCCTTATCTTTCCTGCTTGGCTTTCTCATGTCTCTGTCTAGTCTTGTCTGCTTCTCTCCCTCTAAGAGTCTCACAGTCTGTTCTCTAAAACCTAAAGGACGAATTATGGATTTGATCAACTGGTCCCTGAATGCAATTGACACCCATGACAAGACATTGAAGACATCTTTTCAGAACCATGATAACGGGGTTCTTGCTGATCGGCGTTGGCTTGGCCCTGGCTTATGGAAGAATAAAGAAAGTGGAAACAACTGTTCAAATCCCCACAAGGCTGCCCGCTGTGTTGATTGGAACGATGGAGCGAGCCGTGGCTTCTCAGAATGAGCTCATCACTCATCAGACGCAGCACGGAGGACATCTTGGAGAAGCTTGCGGCCACTGTGAGTGCTGAGACTGACAATCTGACAACATCTTGGAGAGGCTCACGGCTGTCGTGAACACTCGTGCTCTATGAGCAAACTGGATAACATCTCGGTATGGATGATAACATCGTGGAGAGGCACACGGCTCTCCAACGGGAATGGTGAGGAACCAGTGATGGACATTAGATCGACTGTAAAATTGACATGCAGTGGTTCGCACTAAAGAAAGAACACCACCATTATTTCATGCAGCTACCATATCAGCGCAGCTGCGGTCTCAAGGCTGGAGCTGAACATAACAAACTGTGTTTAGACTCCTCGTTCCAAACGCCCTGGTACGCTTATCTCCAAGGCCGAGTCGGACGGCGGGTCTGGGCCCAGCGCTGGATGAATAGCTGCAGGGCTGGGTGTCTGGATCGGCTTACTTCTCACCCCTCACTCACCCCTTACTCACCCCTGTTACTTGTCACGTGCTTCATGATGTTGTGATGTGGACACTTTTTTGTTTTCTGTTCTCATGCTGTCCTCCCATAGGAGCCCAGCATGAGTAGAGGTCTCCCCCCCCCCGTCTTGCCCATTGTATTGTACATTTCAGTGTTTTTTCCAAAATACCACCGGTCTCTGACCTGTCTCCCCATCTCATGTCTGTGTTGTGTATGATTATTTAAGACCTTGTATGTGAGGAGCAGGATTTTGAATTCTGGATTTAACAGGAAGCCAATACAGGAGAAATCTGCTCTCTCTTTCTAGTCCCTGTCAGGACTCTTGCTGCAGCATTTTGGATCAGCTGAAGGCTTTTCAGGGAGTTTTTAGGACTTCCTGATAATAATGAATTACAGTCGTCCAGCCTGGAAGTAATAAATGCATGAACTAGTTTTTCAGGGTCACTCTGAGACAGGATATTTCTAACTTTAGAGATGTTGCACAAATCGCACACACACACACAGGAGCAGCTCAGCTAGTGACTGGAAGGTTGGTGGTTTGATCCCTGACTGTTCCTCGTGCCATCCTCGGGCAAGATACTGAACCCAGAGTTCACTGGAGTATAAACGGTAAATGGGCTGGTTCTTATACTCAGAGCACTTTACACAACTGGCTTCATTCACCCATTCACAACCAAGAGCATCAAATTTATCAACTGGGTCAGTTAGAGGTAAATCAATCAAATAAGTTTACAATATCCACTTAATGTTGGGCTTACTGTAGCTGCGATGGTGGTTCATGTTCGTACCACAGTCCAGGTAAAAAATACATGTGGACAAAGGCTTCAGCCTTGACATCCTGTGCACATTTGTCGTGCATGCAGGCCCAGTTTGTGATAGGTGCCTTGTATTGTCTGAGCCGTTTGCTCTCAAGTTTGTGAAGATAAAGCTTTTCCTGCTTTAATGGTTGCTGCTGGGTTTTGTGAAAAGCCAGCGCCTCCTGAGGAACGACTCAGAGAATAATGTCATATACCCAAATACCATTTGCTTTTTGAGTGGTCGAACAACATGTGTGTTACACACTCTTATTCAGTGTTTCAGTACCAGTGTGCTGGATTCATGCATGTTCTCATTTTACTTATACAGTATTACCTTAGTATAGACTTGCAACTATAGCTAGCACGTGACTCTTCTGTGTGTGCAATGAAAATGTGCAGAACTTGCTGCGATATTTGTCATAAAGCTTGCATGTGAACACATAGTGTGTCACATTACTTTATAGTGCATTTTATGAGAGTGTATAATATCTTTCAGTGAAACATCTAGTTCTTATGCCCAGATTTCAACAATAGTATCCATATTTCAATGGCCTTGTTGCAGCGAATGTCTCTCTTTCTACTTAATCCGGTGCAGGTACTGCCACTGAAATAGCTACTCTAGCTACCAGCATCAAAATATCCACACCCCGAGGCACAATGATCAGAACACAGCTTGAATACTTAAGTGTGGAGGGGAGTGTGCGAGGGGCGAGGTGCACTTCAGTATCCATTCAAGCCCATCTCTGACATATTCCATGGCCTTGAAGTCTCTGGAGAGCATGGCGGTGCTGTCTGGGCTTTGTTTACGGATCACAGCTTGTTTACTATGAACCCCGGTGCCAACGCTGAAGAGATGTGGGCCCAAGATGTTTTATCTCTTGTCAGGGCTTGCTTCAATTAAATTAATGGAATCCATTCAGCTCTCCTCTTTTCCTTTCCCTTTTAGGCCTCAACCAGAGATGAGAATACATTAAAAAGATCTTAGAGCCCTAAGATGGTACATCACAGTATTAGCCTGAGTCAGTCATTTTCCCCAATAGATTTTGTTCTTTTCTTTACCCACTTCTAAACAAGGCAGGCTCCCAGGCATATCCCATCTGTCATTTATTCTTTGGTAAACATTATAAATTCTGTACTAGTTTTTCATAAGAGATTATTATTTGAAGATCACGCCCAGAATGTTTTCATAACCTAGTAGCCCAAACATTTGCACTCAGACTAGCCTTTAACTTTTTACTGTAATAGCCACTTACTCAGTGACTCATTGATAAGGCCATTGGTTACATCCCAGGCTCAATAAATCATTTTGCAGATTATTTATAAAAAATAAAGAAATTCCAGCACTGTCAAAACTCTCTGAGACCTTTGCAACCAGGGAAATTCCTACTTCGACTGGAGTCTTTGTTTCACGTGTTTGTCAATGAATACTTTGTTTGCTACCTGTGCAAACAGGTATCTGCAAATAATCTTATCTAAGCACAGGCTACCATGGATACATTTGCTGGAATGTTATCTTTAAACAACCACAAAAGTGAGATTAAAGCTGTTCGTGTTGGTTTACAGCAATCACGTTAAATGTCTGCTCCTGGTTTAATGATTCAAATTATAACAACTGATGGAAACAATAATGCTGATGGTTTCCCACCCACGTAAGACCGATGGACAACAAACATATAGACCAAGAACTAGTTAAAGTGTTGGTGATACCACTGTTCAATGGTTTGTTTCCTACCTTCCTGTCAGAGAGGGGATTCTTGACCATAACTGACAGTTTGATGATGCGTTCAGATGAAACTGAAGCTGTAGGGATCTTTTCTCTGTTTAGACAGAAGAGGTGTTTCTTTCAGGCATTTTTGTTCTAATTATACTGTTGTGAACATTTACCATGATAACTCGGTGTGTAGAGGATTTTCTCTGAGCGCTTGACTGAATAGATTTGTGATACGTGATGTGTTGTTGTTCATCTCCGGCTGTATAAATAATGTCATTATCACACTTTATCTACAGTACTCTGGACCTGATGGATGTCAACAAATTCCCTCTGTTGAAACTCTTTACTGCAGCTGTCAGAAATGTTCGTGACTGACTGTATTATAGGACCAGACTAAAGAAACACAGGTCTTTATATTCTCCTGCACAATCCAAACGAATTTTAGGAACGAGGACAGGAAAGCAGGTTTTATCACAGTCCTTATCATATGCAGTGGTAATCGTAGCTGTGGTCCACCTCTGAAATGACGTGAAAATTACCTATCAGCTGGCAAGGGGAAATTACTGGTGAAGAAAGCTCTTGTATTCCTCCATCCTCCCCCATGTTGATATTACACCCTTCACCCTTCACCCCCACCCCCCAAAACCACCACACACACACACACACACACACACACACACACACACACACACACACACACACACACAAAGCAAGCAGTGGCACACATGGAAATTAGAGATTATTATGATAGAGGGAAAGTAAGGCTGGATTGGGAGGTGATTTTCTGCTGAAACATGACAGAATAAATACTTTGATAGTTATGACTGAGCCCAGTATCGGCACAAACAACTGACACAGGATATACTTGGGTATAAGTGTGCGAGACAAGCACTCCCTTGGCAATCATTATCAGAGTCATCTCTGATTTAACAACACCAATTTGTCATGCAGTCATGGCAGAGGGATTAATAAAAAGTATCAAACATCAAACATACCAATCTCTGGACGTCAGTGTGTGACAGCTATGCTCAGAGCCTGCTGGTGACTTTGTGTAGCCATGCATCACTGATGATTAAACTACATAATGCACTTCATTAAAAGTGCTTGCTGCATGACAATCATGCTGGACAACACCGGTTTATTTAGCTGTTTAGTCCTGTCTGTGCAGGTGCTGAGGCTTCTTTCTACTACTGAGTATAGTTTGATTTGCCCTACACAATCTATCGCCATCGCTCAACATCTGTTACTGCTGCAACATTGGAGCAACACTTGGAATAAAACATAGAGCGACAGTAATAAAAATAACAACAATGATAGTGCCCAAAGCCAAGAGATGTTTGAAGCTATAAAACATATTGAACATTTGGTGGCTTGATCCATGACTGCACTGAGTAATTTTATATTTGCCAATATGTGCCAAGTTTTAAACTTTCTATGCTGTCCTCGCCCTGAGTCTCTTGGTTTCACCAGCTACACAGCGAGATAACGATGCTCCAATAACCAGACTTATTTTCCTTTTTGCGCTGATTTATTGAAGAATGGCCTCTGACCATTGCCTTCTCTTTGACCATCGTAAAACTGAAAGTACAAAATACTGTATTAGCTAACTAACATTGTAAACTAGCTTGTTACACTCTTACTGCACACTAACAAGATAAAACTTTCAAATGTACAAATTATCGTACCATTTTTACACAAAACAAAAGATAATAGTTATTTTATCGACACTCATACTTACAGACATATCTTGTCCAAGGCAACAACATTTTAAGGTCCGTATCAGCTTAGAACGATAACATTACGGTATCACTTTCCGCCATATTTTATTTCTTCTTCACGTTCTCATTTTTTCCTTTCCCAAAGTAACCGAACCCATATTACAAAGCAGCCACTAGAGGGAGCTCTAGGGCAGTTTACAACTATAATATCCGATTTAAGTTATAAAAGGCAGAACACTTTCTATGAAAGAAAGGGTTTGACATAAATATATATGTACTGTTCACAACATGAGCGAGAATCATAGCAACAATATCAAATCTCATTTTCTGTGTAGGATCACGTTTTCACCTCATCCTATTTCACCTACATTTCCCTTTCAAAATAAAAGTAACATACTCTACAAAACTTACAAAAACATATAAGATGTTCAAGCATACTGAAGTCTTTTACATAATACCACAATATTACACTTTCTCCTATATATCTGATAAGGCTTATCCTTTTAGTTTGTTATGAAATCTAATGCTTTTATTTTGAAAGGGCAATTCGTGCAGGAAACAGCACAGTTAAAAAGCAAACACATAAATTAAATAAATTAAATTAGATATTTTCAGCCTTACTAGCACACAGCTGGTTATGGTTTTCTTTATTTTGTCGACAGTACTGATGTTTTTGTTTCTCATAGATTTCATTTATTTTTAAGTGAGATCATGTGAGCTGCTAGCACATCCGTCTAGCCTAATATATGGCCAACATACATGTAGGTGAATAGTATCAAACTGTGAAATGAATCAAGTTCGAGCATGCTTAAATTCACTGAGTTATATTTAACATGTGGACAGCTGTGTATTAGCAGAGTTTATTTTGTTGTTATTTCATGCTAAGTAGATTTTTTCTAATAACCATTAGCCTAAGGTTGTCAAATAGCATTCGTACTGCTGCTATTACATTATTATTGATAATAACATTATTTCTAATGTTAGTATTTTTACTATTAATGTAAACTCTAATTAATTTAAACTTTTCAGGATGTTAAAGTATGGTTATTTATTGTTTTTATTTCCTGTTACAGGCCAGAGTGTGAGAGTGGACCCAGAAGCAGATACAGGCCGAGGCCCAGTGCTAGATTTTCTAACAGAGCTTTATTTACAAATGCTTGGGAACTGTGAACATGAAGCCAGAGTGAGATTCAGTGAGGGGGTCGTGGTTCGACAAGCGAGAATCGGAGTCACGGCAACAGAGGGAGAGATGTGTCAGCACGGCCCTGACAGGAAAGAGAGTGGACGAGTGAATCTTTGGAGGCTCACTTTTCTGCAGGCGGAGAATTTGGAGCGGTCTGGGTGAGTATCCAGATGGTGTGAGCGATAGCAGTGAGTCCGGGCGGGATGATCCACTGACTCCAAGTGACGGAGGCAGGAGGGCAGGTAGGTGAGGCTTGAAGCTCGACAGTATGAGTCACAGCTGTGATTTCACAGGAAAGGCCAGCGTTCAGGTGTCATGGTTAGTGAGTCACAGGATGTAAATATGGTAACACTGTTCTGACAGCCACTGTGGACATAATCTCTGTCATTTCCCCAGACCATGCTGACTTTAGCCTCTGTTTCAGTGTCTCTCAAAACACTGTTTCCCTCCACCAGCTCCACCAGCCACGGTTCATGTTCCTGCCCCATGTGACAGACCATAGTTCATGTCCATGTCACTCTGAGCCTCTGCTTGAACCTGCTCCTGGGTCCACTGTAGGACTGGGCAATATGACCCAAAATTTATATCTCGATATTCTTTAGCTGGATGGCGATATACGATATATATCTCGATATTTTTAAAGCCATAAAGTAAGAACAAAAAAAGAGTTCTTAGTCACACTGTGTCCCAGATGTCACACAGGCACTTTTGTTAACATACAGCGTAGATGCACATGAAGAAATTACTCAGAATTATCAGCATTTATTAAATAATCATGCTCCATAAATAAAATAAAACAATGTTGTTTTTGTGCATAACAAAAAGCTCAGAGCTGTGCAGTCAAAATGTAAACTAACAGACCCTGAGCATAATAACAAAGATTTCACAGCTGCTCTGTTCCCAACGTGACTGACAGGCTGGAGTTTGAAGTCCTCTTTGTAACCGTGTCTCTTACAGGAGCCATTTATGGTCCTTATACACACAGTACGGAAATATTACGTTGAAGCACAGTACGTATCACTCCGCGAGTCTCCTGCCTACGGTAGCTGTAATGCTCCGACAACCCATCAAGCGGTGCGGCTTCGTAGCTTAGCAAAGTCGTACCAAAACATTGTTTGAAAGGTTTCTGAGCGCCGTGTACCACAGAAAATCGGTTTGCGGTCAGTAAGCACAACCAGAATTCATACATAAGGCGCGCTGGTGATTTTTGAGAAAATGAAAGGATTTTAGGCGTCAACGCGTTAGCCCGGTTAGCTCGTTAACGCGTTGACGCCGTCCAGCCCCACGCACGGGGCGATCCACAGTAACTCGTTAACAGAGATTTGCCCCATTAATGCAGTTATGGCGTTAACGTCATGCTGACAGCACTAAAATAGTAATCTCCAAATGTTGTTGTTTACCGAGCAGCTCCTCTTTGGTAGCTGCCGTGTCCGTCCTGTCGTTGCCTGCAGGTGAAGCGATGGGGGAGGCGGAGTTGTGTTCAGTGAAGGAGAGGCGAGGCCGAGTAGAGACAAAAGTGGACGAAAGAGAGGCAAACTTGCGGCTCCACAAGTGTGATTATAACGTAACATAGACTATATCGATATAAACGATATTGTCGCATCTCATATCTCGTATAAAAATATATTGATATATTTAAAAACTGGCACCACACCCGCAGTAGATGTGCTCGGTGTGAGGTCTCGCAGCAATCTTTTGCTGTGAAGTACAGCCAGACTTTTGACCGCTTCGCCTTGGGCATTTTTAATCTGTAGCTCTGCTCTAAAAGATTGTACGTACTTGGGCCCGCCTACTATCCTTGGAAACGTAAAATGATTGGCTAGAATCTGAAGTGTATGACATCTCGGGATAAAAAAGCACCGAAATAAAGCACCAAAATGTGCGCTGCTTTTCAGTCTGATTACTACCGTTTATGTCAGAACCGGTGCCATCATGGCATCGGATACCGGTACCCATCCCTATTCCTGAGCCTGGAGCAAATTTTCCTGTGATAATCGAACCAGTGTGTAGCTTTGCTCTCAGGTCCAGATTATATTGAATTTCATTTTTCCCTGTGCTCGGACCTTCCTCCCAGTTTTCTTCAATAAGCTCCGACACTCTTTTTCATATCACACAGCTGTGTGTCTTCATCAGCAGTTCTTCAACAGTTGGCTCAAGGACCTTTATAATGGGAGGAAGGCAGGACAAAGACGTGCTGTGGAAGAGAGCCAGAGATTGATAATGACTCAGTGCAGAGAGGTCTATTAGCACATTGTGAGTGAAGAAGAAACACCCAGTGCATCATGGGAATCCCCCAGCAGCCTACACCTGTTTTAGCACAACTAAGGGAGGATTCAGGGTCACCTGGTTCAGCCCTAACTATCCGGTTGTTCAGTCTGACGTCACTAGCCGTGTCTGGGCCTAAACTCCGCTGCAGGTCCATATATCAAATGATCACTATGGCATTACTGAGAGTTGAAAACTGTCTAAAGTCTTTCATCTTTAATAAAATGATCAGCGTTCTGCTCTACCAGGTGTAACAATTGAGTTTAACATCCAGGCATCCATGAAAACGGAATTTATGACATTTAACGGAGTTAGAAGTTAGCAGGGAGTTAGCTCGCTAGCTTCTATCTAAATACAATATAGCATGTCCTGACTGCGGGGTTTTGGAAACAAATTAAAACGTACAGCTCTGTTATCACTTCCAGCATAAATGAAGACAGAAAACTAAACAGCAGTGACGTTTGTAGGGTTACTGAAGTTGGGCTAGCTGGTATATAATGATGTGCTACGTGACCGCTAGCGACACAGCTATGTTAGCATAATATAAACAAGCTAACTTTTTTTCCACTCGATAAAAGTTAACGTGAGTGTTCTCGGTGGTCAGGAACAAATGTAATCGCATGGCAGGATGCTGTAAAAGGACCAAACTTCAGCCAGGAGAACAACTGAGATAATCCATCCACAATACGAGGTTAGTCATTCATATACTGCTGCATGGGCTGGGCTGTAGTTACATCCTAAGGTTTTAAAAACTGAGCTTAAATAAATGATTAGCGGTAATAAAAGCCGAGGGAGGTCAACAGTGATCACTGACTGTTTTAGGAGCTTTTTGAGATTAAATAGAAGAAAATACATAACATTAAACATGTTAACAACACAAAAGCCATATTAAACGCAGACAACTTTAGACCCGGAAGTAGGATTCGTCACATCATCACTGAACAACCGGATATGCTTTAGCAAAAAGGAAAGCCCACCCTGTACGTGAGGGGGAGGGTTTTAAATTCTGGATTCAGCAGGGAGCCAATGAGAACTGATACTGTGAAAAGTCTGCAGCCCCTGTCTTTAGACAGTGTTAAGTTATTTATTGTGCTACTGATAAACATTTCCCTCCATGCAGGCTGTTTCCCAGCTGCCTTCAAACATGCTGTGGTGCAGCCACTTGTCAAGAATAAACTTTTCGGCCCTCCTTTCCTGTCAAACCTCAGACCTATGTATGTCCAAGCTGCCTTTTTTTCCCAAGGTTCTTGATAAATTGTTTTTATCCAGCTGCAAACATTTTTAGATGGCAGCTGTATTTATGAAAAGTCTGGCTTCAAAAAGTGTCACAACAATGAAACTGCTCTTTTGGTGTTTCTTAATGATCTTATTATTACTGTGGATCCAGGAACTCCTGCTTTTCTGCTGCTTTTAGATCTAAGTGCCACGTTTCACACTGTAGATCATAGTATTGTGTTATCAGGGAATATTAGATTGTATTATATTATAAGGGAATGCTCTGCAGTGGTTAAGGTTTTAGCTGATGAATGGGAGCTTCTCAGTCCAAATATATACTTATTTCTCAGCTACAGCACGAGGAACTCCACAAGTGGGGTCTGATTTTGGAAATAAATATCTCTGTTCACTGATGACATTCAAATCTATCTGTGCATTCATTAAAAAAGTGTTATTGGACAGACAGATGATATAAAGGCCTGGATGATCTCCTCCACCTCAACAGTAATAAATGATGTCCAATGGAGACATCAGGTGGAGTTTGCAGCAAGAAGGTGCAAACTCCACCTTCTTGATGTGACTCGACAGTGCTAAGTGTTGTGTTGTGGCAGGGATTTGTCCACCAGGGGGCAACAGTTGTTGGAGCGTTTTCAGTGTGTGTGGTGCATGCCCCGGTTCTCGGAATAAAAGAAGTAACTGAGTTAGACGTGGTCTCCGTGGTTCCTTAGTCATAGGATATCACACTAAGGTTGTCCTTATAATGAGAACCAGGGAGAACGGATGGATGGAGAAACTAAAAGTGTCAGAAACTATGGGAGAGTTTAACCACTCAGAGTGGTCACTACAGTGGACAGCTGTTCAAAGGCTGCTTCCTTGTATTTGTGTCAGTGTTGATGGTATACTTGCACATAAAGCACTACATTGAGTGGACATGTAACAAACTCTTTGAAAAGTACATGTTTAAAAAAATGAAGTTCAAAAATCTATTTTCATGCCTACAGATGAATAAAACTCCTGATTGAGTTTGTCATAATTCATGCATTGAAGTCCGTTTTCATGGAGCGAACTCTTATAGTCAGTGTGGCTGTTTTTAACGTCGCTCTTAATGATCTGCTCACATGTTGGTGATCACTTGTGTGTCTGGACTATTGTATTTCTTACTTGTTGTATTTGGTGCAACGTTTGCTGGACATTAGATTTAAATCTCAAAGAGACTTTTCACCTGGATGAATAAACGACAATGAATGAAAAACCAAATGTAATAAACAAGTGTTATTGATAAAAACTGGCTCACGTGCTGTTAAATAAAAGCACTACTTTGCATGAGAAGCAAGACATGAATGAGAAAGGAACAAGGCCATAGGAGCCTAAGAAAAGCTAAACCTGGACAAAGAGCTAAAATTACTAATTGGTTTACTGATCAGTTGTACTTTGTTCGATTGATTTGCAATTAATTCTGGTTTGCGGTGCAAAAAGACAGAGGCTGGCGCCAACCTTGGAGGCTGTGGATATCTTATACTCACTTAGAGGGTGAAGGGAGGAGAATATCAATACAATGTTGTGAGTCTGGCCCAGTGCTCACACTGATACTGTCTTCTTCATTTGTTGAAGCTATGAGGAAGAGTGTATGGAGCAATACATTTTCTGTCAATTTAAAATGGAAGTGATGGATGATTTATCCTTTTAAGTGCAGGTGGGTGGTATGTAATGCTGATCTGCCGGTGCCATTAGTGTGACCTTATGCTTTAGGATACGTAATGTGGAATTAATGTTTCATACTCCACGGGGATGAGTTACACAGAGTCATGGAGTAAATATAGCTCCTTTTATAAGAAAACCATATCACTGTAAAAGAAAATATGGAGGCAGCCAATAAACTCTCACCAGTGTGCATGTTTGCCTTCCAGTGCAACTAAGGATGTTTGTTCATGGCCACATAAACACTGTTTGTCAAACGTGATTTTGAATGTGTGACCCTGTGAGTCCCTTGAGTTGCTTGGACAGAGAACTTCAACAAAGGAGGACCTCTAGAAGCTGGTTTTGGTGAAGGTGACAGAGCTGGAACATTATTAACGGTGTTTTGGTGAAGTTTGGACATTGAATTGAGAAACAGAACCGTGAGCAGCAAATGAACTAAACACCCAGACGTTACAGCCAGCTCAGAAACAGGAAGCCGTCTTTAGATTGGCAGGTTCAGAAACGAATGACAAACGTTGATCACGAGCTCAGAAACACAAAATTCCCTTTGATCATGATCGGGCTCAGGAAACAAACACATCACTGGCTCAAGAAAGCAAAACATTCCCATATTATCAGATGGCTTGGAAACAACTTGGTCTTCACGTTAACTGGCTTCCAAACAGAGGACATGGACTTATCTGTGCGTGAGAATCCAGGTGACAGGTCGTCGTAACACAAAGGCAGAGCAGCAGGTTCAAGCTGAGGCACAGACCAACAACAGGAAGAACCTTGCTTCTGCCGGGAAGAGCCGAGGACGCCGTGGTAGCTGATGCAGAGGGAGAGGATGGTGCAGCTGCTGCAGGCTGATGAAGAGTGGACTGACCACAGTGATGGGGAGGGACCTGTCCACTGCTGCACCGCTCTCTCAGCTCCACGCCTGTATTTTCTCCCTTAGTTCAACTAAGAACACAAGTCTTGGACAACTGGAAAAGCTGAGAACTCTCCCTTATTATTTCTTCTATGGCATTCAGCACAACTGCCAGAGTCTTTAAATCTGGCAACTTGAAGATGTGGTTGATGATCTTATGCATACTCTCCAATTGCTCACTTCTAGCAAAGCTGAGTCCACTGGGTCCATTGTGGTTCATTCTTCTGTGCAGGCTTTGTGTCAGGTCCAAACATAGGACTCAGAAACTAAAAGGGTAAACTAAAAAGCAGCTTCGCTGTACAAAATAATCTAGGTAAACAAAACAAGGACATCAAATTTGCAATTAATCAAAGAGGGAAAAGTGCAAGGGAGAACATGACAAAGGACAAATATACACAAACACACAGAATAACGAGGGAACGAGCAAGAGGTGAAATAAAATCCATTCATAGGTCCATAATCTTTGGAGGGCCTATCAGAGCACAGCAGCACTGGCCTGCTCAAGAGATGAACAGCTGAAGCTAATCAGAGATGATAAAGGAAGTCGAACTGAATGCAAACCACAAGAGACGAGCGGTGGGCTGGACTAAGAGACATGTCCTTACCAAAGACAGAAGATAAGGCTGGGACAGGCTGGACACAGAAGGGAATAAACATGAAGGAACCAAGGAAGGAGGCAAAGATACCACGTCAGTTTATGACCCCCACCCCCCCTTACAGACATATTGTCCTCCCTTTGTTGAGTTCTCATTTCTTTAAGGATAGTTTCAGGTTAGGATATCTACAGCAGTTTAGGAGCACGCATCAGACAGCCGCTAGAGTCTCAAACATCAGTGCAACATAAAACCTTTTGTAAAACCATAACTCTTCTTGAAAGCACTCAACAGCACGAAAATGTCCGACTGTTTCAACAATTTAATTATTTATGTGGACAAGTTTGGTTCTATAATACTGAGAAATCATCTTATCTGTAAATCCAGTCAAATAATAAATGAATAACTTGATGAAAACCTTTTGATTTCAGTGCCTGCTGCTGTGTTTTTGATGCGTGGTGAGGCACAGCAGCCCTAATGCCCTCTTAGGGGAGGAAACAGAGAGATAAGGAAGTGAGAGAAAGTCTTGACCACAGATGTTCTCTGAGTCCAGACTGTTAGCTTTTTAGCTCTGCGAATGTAGTGATCTGGTTACCCAACATGCCACTGCCAAATTCAGAGACACACTAGAAGCTTCCCTTGAGACGCAGAAGTGCTGCTCCACTGTCTCCAGCATGGCTGAGAAAAAATCCGTCTTTGACGTCACTGTGTCTGACCACCTGCCAATCCTCCCCCGTTACACACTTTCAAATACATATTCAATTCAATTTAATTCAGTTCAGTTTTATTTATACGGCACCAAATCACAACAACAGTCGCCTCAAGGTGGTTTATATGTAAGGGAGACCCTATAGCAGAAAATCACAGAAACCAAATGACCCACTATGAGCAGCACTTTGGCGACAGTGGGAAGGAAAAACTCCCTTAAACAGGAAGAAACCTCCAGCAGAACCAGGCTCAGGGAGGGGTGGGGCTATCTGCTGTGATTGGTTGGAGTGAGGGGAGAGTTTTTGACATTAAATGGTTTAACCTGATATCTGAAAGGATACGAGACGTAACTAGGAAAGAAAAAACTTAACTTGTGACTAAATTTCCTAGTTTTAGACTAGTTGGTTAGTCTAAGGGTAACAACAGGCCGGTAACACTGTGGAAGCAAACTGCGCCTGCAAGGATAAACAATTATAATAACATATTTGTAACAACATCATAACCTGCTGCCATGAACATGATTAAATCAAATTTGTATATACTGACTTCTGGTATTAACATCATAATAATAATAAGGTAAAATGAGTTGATGCTTATTATAATAATCCTTCCTCGTGTCCTCAGCATTCTTCTTTGTTTGAAGCTAACAGTGTAAATATTGTGTTAATATTTCATTGTGGCTCATTAACTTGTGCATTTTGCAGCTCTGACTCTACCGCACGTTTCCAGGTCATCATCACACTTCATAAAGTTTGCTGTGTTAGTTTATTAACATGGAATTAGAAAGAAATGTGCAGTTTCACATTTTGCAGCCCTGATTCCTGGTTACACAAAAACTACAACACGTGCAAAAAGCCACAACTTTAAACACAATCTTTACATTATTACCTTAAAAAGAAACAAGCATGCCAGGACATAAACACAGATAAAGTTCCAGTGTAGCAATACAAGCAGCTCCTGTAGGTGTGATGTAGGCCAGTGCTGCTGTGCGCTAATAGGCCCTCCAAAGATTATGGACCTGTGAATGGATTTTATTTCTACTGTTGTAGAAATGTTTTAATTTGGGATTCATGATTACTTGGAAAAGAGTTCCTGATGCTCAAAGATATCATCTTAACAAATCAGTATTTTGAATGTATAAGAATCAATATTGGTTTTACTGTCTCGAATATATAATCATGATAACTGGGCACAACAGAGCATACAGCATATCATACAATTACTGAGAAGATATGGAAATTAGAATTGCTTTAAAAATACCCAAATAAAAGACATCAAACATAAAAATCTGTGTATTTTGCTATTATTTTACTCTACAGAAGGCCAAAAAGCCCCGCTATTAATTCTGAGTCTGTGTCTGAAAAGTGCACCTTTGCAGGGATGGCATTTTGTGTCACTCCACCTCATCCTATGGCATCTTGTATTCCTTTGAAGGAAGGAGCTTCAGTTACAGGAAAATGAAAAAATTGCAATACTTTTCTGTCATTTTGTCTGCCTATTTTGAGTCAAATTAGATCAAGGGGTGTTGCATCTGTCTTGTGTAGCACAATGGGAAGCATTGGTTTGTTGGAAATGGTGGATGCACCTCTCCAGAAGATCAAAAAGGCTTCCAGTCACACTGTGTTTCATGTCATTTCTCAAGATATAACAATATTTCTAATGAAATCAGGCTCAGGCAAAGCATGAACCCAGATAAAACACGGCAGGCGCAGTTCATTTAATTTAGTCACAAGTCTTTTCTTTCCTAGTTACGTCTCGCATCCTTTCAGAAATGTATACTAACTACCTACAGATAGAGAGTACATTATGAGTGACAGTGCAAAACTATTGGTGAGGCATGATGAGCAATGTCAACTAAAATATGTCAGATGAATGTTTCCTGTATTATTAGCAATAATTCAGTAATAATAACCTTAAAAACAAGCAGACATGCTGTATGAAATTTCAATAAGGAGAGATCACTCTGAAGAGTTGAACATGATTTACTGAGAGAGACAAATTGATGTGTTTCATGACTCCAATAACAGCAGATGGGAATCATGGATTTAGGACAGGACCCCCGGAGTCTAGACACTGGTGGTGAAGACTGAGGCTTAACTAGAGCCTGAGGTGTCTCAGGTGGAGGTGGGGAGGAGGTGGGTTGACTTAAAGAAGGTGGGCGAGAAGATGATTGGCCTATTGTAATGATGTCAGTAGTGAGATAGACACCGTTGGAAAGCAGTGGACACTCAGGACAGGAGGCCGACCGCGGGGCCAGCGGGTGTGACGGAGCAGACCAGTAGGCCAACCATGTAGAAGGCGGTGACAGCTGAGTAGGAGTGGGCGCCGACTCTCGGGCAGCATGGCGAGCGGTCGACAGTGGCGTGGACATGGACAAGGACCCTCGGGTTGGCGGGTTTCTGTGGACGGGCTGTGTTGGCAGGCAGCGAACAGACGTGACGAACCGCTCCCACTCAGAGATAGGTACGACGCATTACCTCACCTGTTCACCACCGACACTGATAATTCTCAGGATACTTGGGTACATTGCTTGGGAGGTGGAGGACGCCATTCGCCGAGCCCTGGAGACTGATCCGGAAACTGGCCCTGCGTATTGGTGCTATGCTGCAGCTGCTCACTCCATGGTTCTGGACTGGGTCACACAGCCACATTCTCGTGCCATCCTGGGAGAAGTAGGACCACTGCGTTACTCAAAAGATATTTCTGTTGAAAGACTCTGGATAAAGATGTCAGGGAGAATGTGGCCGCCTGCAGTCTGTCCCACACCCAACGCCCGCAGCTGCGTTTCAGCCATTAGTTACAGCAGACCGACCGTGATCGCACACTGCTTTGGATTTTGTGACGGTGCTACCTGTCTCTGCATAGAAGCGAACCATACTCACCATCATAGATACATTTTCGAAACCCTCACATTTCATAGCATTGCACAAGCTACCCACAGCTACAGAGACAGCCAAGATTCTAGCAGACGAAGTATTCACACTTCACGGGAGTCCACTTGAAATAATGTCTGATAGAGGTCCTCAATTCACGTCTCAAGTATGCTTTCTGCACTGCTCTAAGGGCTAAACCCTGCCTTAGTTCAGCTTATCATCAAACCAATGGACAAACATAACAGTTAAATCATGAGCTAGAGGCCACCCTCCATTGTGTTGTATCCTGGTCCACATATCTCTGGTTGGGCAGAATATGCTCCTCCTCCTCCTCTGCCAGAGGCGTGTCACCTTTTGAATCTTCTTTAGGATATCAACCCCCACTGCGGTACCCTCCGTCCAGCCCCACCTGCAACGCTGCCGCCAAGCCTGGACACAGACGCTGGAGGCGCTACTCCGGTCCGTCAATCTGCAACGCCACTGCACCAGTCAGTGACCCTAAATCCTCTTCCACAGCATGATGTCTTTGTCTTGTCTTCCTGCCTCACGCTGTTGTGAGGGGGGGGGGGGGGGGTGGTCATATGATTGCTGGGGGTTTCTGTTTTCTTTGTATTACTGTAGGGTCTCTACCTCACAACATACAGCGCCTTGAGGCGACTGTTGTTGTGATCTGATGCTATATAAATAGAACTGAATTGAACTACACTGAGGAACCATGTATGGTAAAATCTTTTCCTTTGCCAGAACAGACAAGTGGGCACAGGCCTTCTTTTATTAAAAACAGTGTCATGATCAAGGCCATTTGCTTTCAGTCATCTTTATACTATCGTCAGTGCTAAAATGTGTTTTTCAGAGCTATGGCAGCAATGATAGCTGTTATCATAGATCTTTTACATCACGGTGCATCTACCAGGGCTGATAGACCTGAGAAGCTGCACATTCAGTGTAATGATGCATTTAACAAAGGGATCTAAAACAATGGAGATCACATGTAAAGGCAGAAATGAAGGAAAACGCTGCTATGAACATGCCAAAGCAGCAGGTGGCGCTAGATTCCTAACCGTGCAGAAATGTTGGCCAATCAGAAGTCTAGAAGCCTCGGTGGGAAAAAGTAAACAAAGCTGGGGCATAGAAGCAGAACCGAGTCGTATGTGTGGAGGGACAGTAACTGTGTGTATATGTAAGCATTTAAACACTGCAGAGAGTAGAATTAACAGTAACAGTATTGTAGAAATTCATTTCACCGAAACAATAACGTGGCGCACAGTGTGACGTCAAAAAAGGCGCACACCTTTGACGCTGCGTTTTCTCCATTTTTCTCGTCCACACGTAAATGCAAAAACTGAGTTTTCAAAAATATCCACCCTGGCCGGAGTTTTTAAAAATCTCCGTTTTCAGTGACCAAAAACGCCGTTTACGTGTGGACGAAAGGTGCAAACGCATAGAAAAATCTGCGCTTTCAAAAATACCCGGGTACGTGTGGACGTAGCCTGAGATCGGGCATGAGGTTGAGAGATACGGACTGTCAGGCTTATTGCAACACACAGCTCAGGTTCTGGAGGCAGGCTCCTAGAGAGGGCCTGGGTTCTACCCTAGTATTGGCCTTAGTGAACAATGGCAGACGGGGGTGAGTATGTTTGTACTGACTCAGGCTGGGCCCTTGCTGGGGAACTTCAACAGTATGCTACAGGAGGCTGAGGATCAGTGGATCAGAGTGTGCCATGTTCTCCATCTCCATTGCTGAAGCAGCTGGATGAAGCACCAGCTGTAAGGTGCTTAGTGCTAGTCATGGCTGAAACCCTTAAATCAGATAATCGACAAGTGAAGGGAGCCATCAACCTGAGGCCAAGAGTAACGTGGTTATAATGGCAAACCGTCATGCAACTAAGCAGGGGAAAGCGGTGCTCTACTTACAGTGTCTGTCTTGATTGACATGTCTCTGAACATTGTGTAGAAATCTGGACTGGAAGAATGGGGTGGTGGTGCTTCAGGAGCATGGGATGTCTGGCCTGTTGCTATGAGCCATTTGTTTGCAGTGCAACCATTGCAAGAGTTTAGTCCACATTGCTGACCATAAGTCGGACTCGTTCCAGGTGGGTCTGGGACTCAGGATTTCATCTTTGCTGTTGGAGACAGTATGGTTCTGTTCACACTTGGGTGGTTCACAGTAGAGTGTGAAGCGGTGGTAATGAGAATTAGCACCTTTAATTCTCAGCCCATGGTCCTCAAGCATAAAAGGGTGGAGTGCCCACTCCTGGTCAGAGACAAGTTGCTGTCCCAAGCTGAACACAGCTGAGGGGAGCAGGCGATTGGGAGACCTGTGATGTGGATGCTGCTCAAGTTTTTCCTTCCTACTGTCACCAAGTACTTGCTTGTCTGATTGACAGGCGACTGTTGTTGTGATTTGGTGCGATATAAATGAAACTGAAGTGAATTTGTGAAAAGAGAGCTGAGCATAAAAGATGTCAGTTGACCGGTGGATCTACATCCCTAACCTCACCAATGATCACAAGCTTTGTGTAGTGTAGGTCAGGGACTTCATCTGCTCTGCACTACCCGATCCACTGATGATGCCATAGCCCTGACACTACACACTGCCCTGTCACACCTGGAGAAGAGAGACACGTATGTGAGAATGCTGTTTGTAGATTACAGCTCAGCATTCAATACCATCGTTCCCTCGAAGCTGGACAGGAAACTGCAGGATCTAGGACTGAGCAGCTCCCTCTGCAGCTGGATCCTTAGCTTCCTGTCTGACAGACGCCAGGTGGTCAGACTGGGCAGCATCACCTCATCCCCCGTCACACTGAACACTGGTGCTCCACAGGGGTGTGTACTGAGCCCTCTCCTGTACTCTACAGTGGTGGGTCTTATCACCAACGGTGATGAGACGGCTTACAGGGAGGAGGTCAGCGCCCTGACCCACTGGTGTCAAGACAACCATCTCACCCTCAACGTCGCAAAGACAAAGGAGTTGATAGTGGACTTCCGGAGGTGCAGAGAAGTACACACCCCCATCACCATCAACGGCGCTGCTGTGGAGAGAGTGAGCAGCTTCCGGTTCCTTGGGGTACATCTGGCTGAGGATCTTACGTGGTCAGTACACACAAACAAAACAGTGAAGAAGGCGCAGCAGCGCCTCTTCTTTCTCAGGAGACTGAAAAGATTCGGCATGAGCCCCCGCATCCTCAGGACCTTCTATCACTGTGCCATTGAGAGCATCCTCACTGGATGCATCACCACCTGGTATGGCAACAGCACCGTCTACAACTGCAAAGCTCTCCAGAGAGTAGTGCGGTGCTCTGAACGGATAATTGGAGGTGACGGCTACAAGGCACAATCCCGCCCCCCATTTGGCAAATCTGATCACGCCGCCATCTTCCTCATGCCAAAATACAAACAAAGGCTGAAACAGGAAGTTCCGGTTCAGAGGAAGGTCGCGCGCTGGACTGATCAATCGGTGGCCGCGTTACAGGACGCACTCGATGACGCAGACTGGGGCATGTTCAGAAACAGCTCCGATGATGACGTCAACGTGTTTACGGAAGCGGTTGTGGGATTCATCGGGAAACTAGCGGATGATACCGTGGAGACAAAGACTATCACAACGTTTCCCAACCAGAAGCCGTGGGTGGATAAAACCATCCGCGACGCTCTGAGATCCCGCACCGCTGCCTACAACACGGGACTCATGACGGGGGACATGGACCCGTACAAAGCCGCGTCATATAACGTGCGGAGGGCGGTGAAAGAGGCGAAGCAGCGCTACGGGAGGAAACTAGAGTCACAACTCCAACAGAGTGACTCTAGGAGCCTGTGGCGGGGACTAAGGACAATAACGGACTATAAAGCACCAACAACCGGTATGACGAACGCGGCCGTGACTCTGGCAGACGAGCTGAACACTTTCTATGCTCGCTTCGAGGCTGCAGCTAAGGTCTCCAACAATGCTAGTGTTAGCGGCGCTAACGGCTGCAGACAGGAAGATACTGCCAGCACCAGAAACGTGCTCGTCATCTCCGAGCATGAAGTAAGGAGAGCCTTCAAGAGAGTGAACACCAGGAAAGCAGCAGGACCAGACGGCATCCCAGGTCGTATCCTCAGAGACTGCGCATACCAGCTAGCTCCTGTGTTCACTGAGATATTCAACATCTCTTTATCTCAGTCGGTGATCCCCACATGCTTCAAAGAGTCCATCATTGTTCCTGTCCCGAAGAAACCCCACCCTGCTTCTCTCAATGACTATCGCCCTGTAGCCCTCACCTCAGTAGTGATGAAGTGCTTTGAACGCCTGGTCAGAGACTTCATCATTTCTTCACTACCAGACACACTGGACCCACTACAGTTCGCTTACCGTCCAAATCGTTCCACAGACGATGCCATCTCTCATCTCCTCCACACATCACTCACTCACTTGGACACTAGAAGGGGGAATTATGTTAAAATGCTCTTCATAGACTACAGCTCTGCATTTAATACCATAATTCCCTCCACACTCACCACCAAGCTGGAGCATCTGGGACTCAGCTCATCTATGTGTCAGTGGATCTCCAACTTCCTAACTGGCAGACCACAGGCAGTAAGGATGGGCGGACATGTCTCAGCCTCCACCACTCTCAGCACTGGAGCCCCCCAGGGGTGTGTTCTGAGCCCCCTGCTGTACTCTTTGTACACATATGACTGTGTGGCCACTACCAGCTCCACCACCATCATCAAGTTTGCTGACGACACCGTCGTGGTGGGCCTGATCTCTGATAACAACGAGACGGCCTACCTGAAGGAGATTAGGAATCTGGAGAACTGGTGCCAGAGGAACAACCTCCTTCTAAACGTCAGTAAGACAAAGGAGCTGATAGTGGACTTCAGCACTAAGCAGGAGAGGAACTACCAGACCCCCGTCATCAACGAGTGCCCAGTGGAGAGAGTGGACAGCTTCAAATACCTCGGAGTTCACATCACGCAGGACCTGTCATGGTCCTGTCACATCAACACCGTGGTGAAAAAGGCCCGACAGCGTCTCTACCACCTCAGACGCTTGAGAGACTTCCAACTGCCCTCCAAGGTGCTCAGGAACTTTTACTCGTGCACCATAGAGAGCATCCTGACGGGAAACATCTTAACCTGGTTCGGGAACAGCACCATGCAGGACAGACGAGCTCTACAGAGGGTTGTGCGGTCAGCTGAGCGCACCATCCGCTCCGAGCTCCCTGACCTGCACTCAATCTACAGCAGGCGGTGCTGGACCAAGGCCAGGAAGATGGTGAAGGACCTCAGCCATCCCAACAACAGACTGTTCTCTCTGTTGAGGTCAGGAAAGCGATTCCGCTCCCTGAAGACCAACACAGAGAGACTGAGGAGGAGCTTCTTCCTGCAGGCGATACGGTCTCTCAATCACACCACCACACAGTACTGACCCACACATATGGTTCTTACACACACACTGGACTTTCTGGACATTGGTTTTGCACAACACTGGTCACTATATTCTTCATTTCCGGTTAATACTTGTACAGCTGCTGTTATTGTGTATATATTTATTTATATTTCTTCATACATTCTTATATAGTTCTATATTGTGTATTTTGTTGTACAGTTATTTTATTTTCAACTTTAATTTATATATTTTATCTTTATCTTATTCTTCCCAGTTAAATTTACCCTTCATTCTAATTTGTGTTGTACAGTTATTTCATTTTTAACCTTAATTTATATTTTATTCCTTCCTAGTAAAATTTACCCTTTTAAATTTTTCATATTTATTTCCTATCTTATTCATAGCCTTTTCCTTTTTTTCTTTAGGTCACGAGCAGTTGTCCAAGCATTTCACTGCATATCGTACTGTGTATGACTGTGTACGTGACAAATAAAATTTGAATTTGAATTTGAATTTGAGCTTCCCTCCCTCCAAGACATCTACAGGAAGCGCTGCCTGAGGAAAGTGGGGAGGATCATCAAGGACTCCAGTCACCCCAGCCATAAACTGTTCAGACTGCTTCCATCAGGAAGGAGGTTCTGCAGCATCCGGTCCCGTACCAGCAGACTGAGAGACAGCTTCTTCCACCAGGCCATCAGACTGCTGAACACGTCATAGACACCTCAGCTTCACTACTGGAACTTTAACATTATGCACTCCACACTGTACAGTAACGCCACTGTTTTGCACATGTTCAACTCTGTATATTTTTATATATTTTATTTATTGTTTACTCTATTTAATTTGTAAAATATGTGTACACACACACACACACACACACACACACACACACGTAGAAAAACATTTAGTATACACATCCAGAAACTTTTTTTTTGCATATACTATTATATATTGTACATATATTTATTAGTTTCAGATGTAGCCATTCTTGTATTTTGCTTGTTTACATTATTGTATTTTGCACAACTCTGTTGCTTGTGAAGCTCGCACACAAGAATTTCACTCGCATGTGCTGTACCAATGTACCTGCACATGTGATGTGACAATAAAAGTGATTTGATTTGACCAAAAGAAAATTAGATCATGGACACAAGCAGCAGAGCTTTCTCCAAAGCATAGCTGGCCTCTCCCTTAGAGATAGGGTGAGGAGTTCAGTCATCCTAGAGGGGCTCCGAATAAAGCTGCTTCTACATTTTCAAAGGAACCATTTGAGGTTATTTGGGCATCTAACAAGGATGGTTCCTGGGCGCCTCCTGGGTGATATATTCTTTGCATGTCCTACTGGGAGAGACCCTGGGGTAGACCTAGGATACACTGGAGGGATCACGTCTCCCTGCTGGCCTGGGAATGCCTTGGTATTCCCCTGGATAAGTTGGAGGAGGTGCCTGGGAAAAAGTAAGTCTGAGAATCTCTGCTTTGGCGAATGCCCCTCCAACCTGACCCCTTATAAGCAGAAGAATATGGATCAATGGATGGATGGACATTTAGTTTTGTGTCTTTTTAATATTTTTAATAGAAAACATACAACCTTTAGTATAGTGTAAACACAGGAAAGTACATGTGATGCGTGTAATAGTTCCAGGTTTATTCAGCACTGAAATATAAACCGATACATTCTCTATATTTTTTTAAATGTTCTTCATGTGTTACAGTTTGCATTTTGTGCAAATATATGATGATGCATGTGTTCACTTTAAAAGGTTGGTTAAAGTCCTTTGATATTCAGCAGTGACACAGTACAGGCAGCCTTACTGTAACTGTCTGCAGGCAGAACCAGGACAGGCTGAATACACTTTTGTATCAGAGATGTTGTGGAAAGATAAAACGTCTTTTTTTCTGCTGCTATCAAAGCTAAAAATATTATATATGTAAATGTGATTGCTGACATTCTTATTTCATTTTTTTAAAACATTTTGTAGTCAGCGCCATGTTCAGACTGTTTAGGCCTTTCTGACTTGAGCAAGCCTGCTTTTATTTTTAAAATACCTTCTTTCAAAGCACGTTTTCTCCTCAAGATGTTTTTTAATGTATAAAAGATAGAAGCAGGATGTTCTACAAAAGAAAATCCAAGAGAGCACCTGCATTTGATTTTTCAGCCTGCCATTTTCCTCATTAGCCGTATATTCAATTAGGCTACACATCCCCTGCATTGTACGGCTGAGGAGTGGGTCAAACACTCAAGACACTTGAAGAGCTTCAATGCGTATGCCTGGCTTCATGTTAGATACCAGAAAACTGACTGAAGATTATCATCAAACACTTGTGACTAATCTTGGACTAAATCAGTGACAATGACTTTCTGATTAAATATTCCTCATCCTATATTCTGCTGAGCTCAACAACTTCTCCATTTTATATAAGCTATATCTGCCAAACCAAGAACTCGAGGGTCTGCATGTGCACTTGATCATTGTCCTCAAGATATTAAAAATTGAAGTGGCAAAAGAAGAAACACTGAGATGAGAAGATCCTGCCAGGGATTAAAATGAATCTTCATTAGCAGCTAAAAGCTGAAAATCAGCAACTAAATCAAAAGAATGCACTCTGATGAAAGCTGGAAAATTACTGTGGATCAAAACAAATGGAGTCGCATTGACAGACAATAACCTTAATCCGTCCCTGCACAAGAGAAACAGACTATCGTTACAGCAACAAATCAAAGCTGGAGCTGGAGATGCAACTCCCTCAAAATGCTACCGTATCAATGACATACAGTCATGTGGAAAAGAAAATATAGTCTTTAGTTCTACGGTTTATAGAGCTCATCAAATCAACTGTGTTTTTATTTCACAACATCTAAGCCAAAATAGACATGCATTACACCAACTATTTCCATACAAATTAAGAAGACAAATAGCTGCCAGGTGTGTCTAATCAAATGTACCTAACTGATCATCACCGACTGTGACCAACTCTGTAAAAGCAAACATTGTTGGTCTGGAGCATTACATGTGTGTGTCAGACACATTTCCAAGGAAGAAACACACGTGAGAACCAAAGGTTTCCGGTCATCAAGGTCAGAACATTTCCAAACATCTTGTACCTCATCATTCTAGAGAAAAATAGATTATTAACAAGAAGAAAACATTCAAGATTGCTGTAAATCCTCCCAGTACTGCAAGTCCCAGCAAATCCACCTAAGGCCTGATTGTCCAACAATCAAGAAACTGCAGAAAATTCTAGAACTACATTTAAGAGTCTGCAGGCCTCAGTTAGCATGCTAGATGTTAAAGTTTGCAACTTGTCTGTACAGAAGGGCTGAAATGAGAAAGGCTTCATTGTAAGAACGGAACGAATGGGTCTCATTGGCGAACTGCACACACACAAACCTGTCTGTGAATTCTGAATGACTTCTGTCATTGCTGTCATCACTTACAGTATTATTTCTTGGCTCCATCCCACTGATGCTGGAAAATCTGGATGTTTTCATTGTAGTGAGTCTCTCACATGGGGCTGACAGATTAGGCTACATGAGCCCGAGTCCCAGTCATATATAATAGGGCATGTGCTTTCTCCTCTTCCCTTTTCCTTGCTGATAATTATGTCGTCAGCAAAGTGGACGATGGAGGTGTTGCTGTGGGAGGAGACAGAAGAGTAGGTGAAGAGTCTGTACAGGAGTGGACTGAACATGTAGTCTTGTGCCTTGACTGCCTGAGGTCTATCTGTCAGGAAGTTCAGGACCGGCAGAGCGAGGGTGCTAGTCCAAGAGCTTTTTTCCAATTCTATTCAATTCAGCTTTATTTATACAGCACCAAATCACAACAACAGTCGCCTCAAGGTGCTTTATATTGTACAGTAGATCGTACAATAATAGATACAGAGAAAAACCCAACAATCATATGACCCCCTATGAGCAAGCACTTTGGTGACAGTGGGAAGGAAAAACTCCCTTTTAACAGGAAGAAACCTCCAGCAGAACCAGGCTCAGGGAGGGGCGGGGCCATCTGCTGCGACTGGTTGGGGTGAGAGAAGGAAGACAGTCAGTTGTCATCCCAATGTGCCTGGGTTGACGGTGTTTTACTGTGCCACTGAAGCCCTTGTATTTATAGTCACAGTTGGTTTGTTTTCTCTTTATGACTTTCAGATTTTGAAGGCCTGCAGTGAAAAAGCAACTGGGAGTCTGGTGGCAGGGTCCCCTCTGGTAAACGACTGGTTCTTATATAGTGCTTTTCTACTCATCTTATACAAAATGCCTCACTCAGGTTTTCATACCAGTTCATACAAGCACTTTTTTCTACTAAGGTGCTTTCTATCAAACATCCACACACAAGCAGACCCTGATCGGAGCCCAAGTAATCTCTGGCTTGAAGAATGAAGCAGCAAGGGATTGAACCACCAACCTCCTCAGCTACAGCCTACACGACAGAAAAACACGACAGACCCACTGTGATCATCTTTATTCGGTACGGTTGCTGGACACACAGAGCTGCAGCTCTCCCGCTGCCAGCTCAACCTAACACACAACAACATTCGCCAAAAACTCTAAACTTTTAAGCCGGCGAGGCGTGATTGCAGGTGTCGCTCAGGTGGGTCAATCGCACCTGCATCATCACCGCAAACCACGCCCCGCCACAACCGCCCATCACCGGACTGTGGCCGGGGAACCACCCGGCCGAACCTACTCCCCCTCCCCCAGGAGCGGGAACCGACCCCAGCCCCTGGGCCAGCAGCAGGGAGGTACTATCTGTTCTGGTGGCCGCCCATGCATCTAGCAGTGCCGGTGATGAGGTGGGTCCGGGAGTCGCCCGCGTATCCAGTGGCAGCCCCACCCATGTGGCAAGCAGCGGCGCAGCCGGTGTGGCATCCAGCACGCCGGACGCCGGCCTCTGGTGGAGGTGAGGCCGCTCTGCTCAGCACATCGACCTCGGGCTTTGGTGGCGTCGACTCCCCTAGCACGGCTGGAGCGGCTCCCTGAAAGTCCATGTTAATGATCCGATTTAAACTCCCATCTTAGCAACGCAGAACCTGAAATATCTCTGCTTACATTTACATGTCAGAAGCTCCTGAATCTTTGAATGTTTCAGTCTCTAAATTTCCAAAATCACGGTCACTTGATGGGATCTCAGACTTGAATCACACTGTAAATTCTGTTTGTGGTTTGGCCTCAGTGACGAGCAGATGCAAATAAAAGAAACGCTGTGAGACTGAATATTGCATTGTTTCAAAAAAAGACAACATGTCTGCGACAGACACCCAAGCAAAGCAGGGCTAATTTGTGCAACCTTCATGTGTTCACTTGACAGAATAAAGCCAAGCTCATGTGGAGATGCACTTATTTGCAACATTATATTGGTGAAATGAACCTTTATTAAAGAGCAATATTCTCCATATACCACCTGCTAGTCTCATAATGAGAGAGGATTTAAATGAGGGAGAGGCGCGCCTTTCTTCAGCGGCTGCCTGTTTCTTTTCATCACTGAGTGCTTTATAAAATACAAAGAAGAAGCAGGGAGAGCGAGAAAAAAGACAATAACATAGCGCACAAAGAAACCATTTTTCATTGCCAAGTTTAACAAGGTTTTTAGAAGTAATAACTACATTAAGAAAAAGAGTTGTCCTCTTTTATTCTGAGAAGAAAAAAATAAAGACACAACCAGCCAAAGAATATTTGACAGTGAGATCATCACATACACCACACACCTGCCTCACTGCAGCTTAAACTTCTTGAATTTCTGATTAAGTTATGAGTGACATTAGTTTGCAAACCTCTGCACTGGATGAAACATAATAACTGCACAAACACGAGTGACTGATTAATGTCCCTGACATGTTAATGACTTAAACTCCTTCATTTGCTCATTTTAGGAGCTGCCAGAGCGGAGCGTCTGCCATCTTCAGCATTAGCCCTGTGCATGTCTGTGGACATGCCTCCCCTTTGCTCCTCTTTAGTAGAAGAGTTTCTGTGCAGGTGCTCATTGTTACCTCAGGCCACAATCTGGGACGTCAGTCTCAAATTCAAATTCAAATTCAAATTCAAATTTTATTTGTCACGTACACAGTCATACACAGTACGATATGTAGTGAAATGCTTGGACAACTGCTCGTGACCTAAAGAAAACAAAAAAGGAAAAGGCTATGAATAAGATAGGAAATAAATATGAAAAATTAAAAAGGGTAAATTTAACTAGGAAGGAATAAAATATAAATTAAGGTTAAAAATGAAATAACTGTACAACACAAATTAGAATGAAGGGTAAATTTAACTGGGAAGAATAAGATAAAATATATAAATTAAAGTTGAAAATAAAATAACTGTACAACAAAATACACAATATAGAACTATATAAGAATGTATGAAGAAATATAAATCTAAATAAATATATACACAATAACAGCAGCTGTACAAGTATTAACTGGAAATGAAGAATATAGTGACCAGTGTTGTGCAAAACCAAAGTCCAGAAAGTCCAGTGTGTGTGTAAGAACTGTATGTGTGGGTCAGTACTGTGTGGTGGTGTGATTGAGAGACCGTATCGCCTGCGGGAAGAAGCTCCTCCTCAGTCTCTCTGTGTTGGTCTTCAGGGAGCGGAATCGCTTTCCTGACCTCAGCAGAGAGAACAGTCTGTTGTTGGGATGGCTGAGGTCCTTCACCATCTTCCTGGCCTTGGTCCAGCACCGCCTGCTGTAGATTGAGTGCAGGTCAGGGAGCTCGGAGCGGATGGTGCGCTCAGCTGACCGCACAACCCTCTGTAGAGCTCGTCTGTCCTGCATGGTGCTGTTCCCGAACCAGGTTAAGATGTTTCCCGTCAGGATGCTCTCTATGGTGCAGGAGTAAAAGTTCCTGAGCACCTTGGAGGGCAGTTGGAAGTCTCTCAAGCGTCTGAGGTGGTAGAGACGCTGTCGGGCCTTTTTCACCACGGTGTTGATGTGACAGGACCATGACAGGTCCTGCGTGATGTGAACTCCGAGGTATTTGAAGCTGTCCACTCTCTCCACTGGGCACTCGTTGATGACGGGGGTCTGGTAGTTCCTCTCCTGCTTAGTGCTGAAGTCCACTATCAGCTCCTTTGTCTTACTGACGTTTAGAAGGAGGTTGTTCCTCTGGCACCAGTTCTCCAGATTCCTAATCTCCTTCAGGTAGGCCGTCTCGTTGTTATCAGAGATCAGGCCCACCACGACGGTGTCGTCAGCAAACTTGATGATGGTGGTGGAGATGGTAGTGGCCACACAGTCATATGTGTACAAAGAGTACAGCAGGGGGCTCAGAACACACCCCTGGGGGGCTCCAGTGCTGAGAGTGGTGGAGGCTGAGACATGTCCGCCCATCCTTACTGCCTGTGGTCTGCCAGTTAGGAAGTTGGAGATCCACAGACACATAGATGAGCTGAGTCCCAGATGCTCCAGCTTGGTGGTGAGTGTGGAGGGAATTATGGTATTAAATGCAGAGCTGTAGTCTATGAAGAGCATTTTAACATAATTCCCCCTTCTAGTGTCCAAGTGAGTGAGTGATGTGTGGAGGAGATGAGAGATGGCATCGTCTGTGGAACGATTTGGACGGTAAGCGAACTGTAGTGGGTCCAGTGTGTCTGGTAGTGAAGAAATGATGAAGTCTCTGACCAGGCGTTCAAAGCACTTCATCACTACTGAGGTGAGGGCTACAGGGCGATAGTCATTGAGAGAAGCAGGGTGGGGTTTCTTCGGGACAGGAACAATGATGGACTCTTTGAAGCATGTGGGGATCACCGACTGAGATAAAGAGATGTTGAATATCTCAGTGAACACAGGAGCTAGCTCACTCCTGAGCTGCATGTTTGCTTTGGTACAGAGGAGCTAAATTTGTCTCTAAATGGCATGGTAGTTAAAACACACACACATTACATAAAAGTTATGAATTGAATATGTGTCAGAATTCTGGCTCCCATGTGGGACGCATACTTCTGATGTATCAGCCACACCATCAGTTTCTTCTACTTTAACATCTCCACCATCATGGGCAGGACCAGAAAGCTGCCAAAGGATGTCAGGGACGGGACTCTCGATCTGCACAAGGCTGGAATCGACTACAAGACCATCAACTGCCTTCAGTCTGGAGCTCCATCCCTCGCTGGGATGATCATGAGAAAGGTGCTGGATCAGCCCCAAACTACTGTGGAGGAACTTACACCCTAATGGAGTGATTTCATGCATCGTGGAGCTCAACAACAGGCCCATCTTCAGTTTGCCAGTGAACATCTAAAGGATGCGGAGAAGGCTCAGGAGAAAGTGCTGATGAAACCAAAGCAGAATCAACATGTGCATGACCCAAACAACCCTCAGTCAGCTTTTATCTAACGTGTTATAACATGTGTAATTGTTTTTGGCTGATAGTCTCGTTCCAATAACATGAAACTACAGTAAAAACTGTTGTATTTTTTCTAAGTGAGCAAACGTAGACATTCAGCAGGAGACCCAATGATTATTCCCCGACTGTAGCTTCTGATTAGAAAACTTCCACCATGACTCCCAGTAGCCTGAACGTGCCTCTGCTGTGCACATGCTTGCTGTTATTCTTCCAAAGAAAACATTCTGTGTACATTGTTGGTTGTTTTTAAAATCCACAGTTTGCTCCGAGCAGTTCCCACTCATTGAACACTTTCCCCACTGCCTGTCATCTAGAACACAGAGCATGGCAGAAGTCCATGCTGACAGTTCCATCTTGCTTGCCATGATGCTTCCTGCATCCTATGTAATCATAATTCCCTTTTACACAACCTAACCTAACCCCCATCCACCTATTTTCTCTTACATCTCTCTGTCTCTCTAATCCTTCCATCGCTGTCATCTCAGATCTTGGTGGACACCACGGGTCAGTGCTTCACTTTCTGAGGAGACTCCACCATCCACTGGGAGCAGAGCAGGAATTTACATCTCATGGCAGAGTTTTCCCCTCCATTTGTTATAATGTCAGGTCACTGCACTGCTCTGCTCGCAGAGAGGGAAAGATAATGGCTTCAGCACACACCCTCCCAATTTATTACACACTCACTGGCTCTGACCTTGTCTGCAGTTTGGGATGTGTTCAGATTTTTATGTCAGCCTGCACTACTTTAACTTCCCAGTTAGCTCGTCGGATAACTGTGGTGCGGCTTTCTGTTATCATCGTTTGACTCAAAGTGATTTTAATTCACATGTACATGTTTTTAGAGGAGAATTAAACAGTCGTCAGCTATTTCGCTCCGACCAAACCAGTGAGTTTGGTTTTAACATAGTCAGGACAGGATACTTCTACCTGGTTCTTCAGGGTGGTGGATCAATGCATCCAACCACTGTAGGCATGTTGCTTCATTTCCTGGCTCCCTGAGTGTCAGTGTGACGATGTCCTTGGGTGGTGCACATATAAACAAGCTCAATTCAAATGGATTCAACTCACACAGGACACCAACTGCAAATGAAGTTCTTAATCATTTCACATTTATGCCATGAGATCATCTAAACGCTGCTGTTGTTGATGCTGAATAGTGAGACACAAAGGAGATGTTTTTAGCATTTTCTGAGATGAGTTCAGCTGTGGCTCAGGAGGGGTCATCTACGAATACAGTGTGCTTTGTTCCTGATACCGAAGCCCAACTTGATCCCAGCGTCTTCATCAGAGTGTGAATGTTAGAGAGGAAACACTTAAAGTGCTCTGAGTAAAGTACAAAAGCTCTACGTAAAGAACCAGTTACTGCTCAGCTGTTACAAATATTACAGGATTCGTTGTCCATCATTAGTAGTTTTACTCATTTATATGGGAATGATTGCTCTAATTTGGGTGTTTCTGTATTTATCCTTAAACAGTGCCAAATCAGATTGGTTATGGATTTGACAGCCTCCAAACTCCAGAGCAGCAGAGCGTCAGGAATAATCATCCTGTCTCAAAGGTTAACAGAAAAGACTTTTGTAACAAAAAGTTAGTTTTGTTTGATTAATATCAGCTGCAGCTGCTGTGCAAACAGTTCAGTCCCTGTGATGAATGCAGTCCATCCTTATCCCAGCATTTCTCTCCTAAATGATGCTGAGAGTGCTGTGTGGAGACAGACAGACCCCCCCCTGAGAGGCTCTATGTGATTAATGACCCGGAAATGCCTTATCTTTTCATGTGATTAAATAAAATTGAATGGATTTTTACATTTTATAATAAAGTGACTCCACAGGGCTGAGATGACATTGTGACATGCTTGAGAAACTCTGTGTGTGTGTGTGTGTGTGTGTGTGTGTGTGTGTGTGTGTGTGTGTGTGTGTGTGTGTGTGTGTGTGTGTGTGTGTGTGTGTGTGTGTGTGTGTGTGTGTGTGTGTGTGTGTGATGGAAGTTTCAAAGTGCTCCAGGCTGCAGGTGTTGTGAAGCAGAAAACAACAGTTTGTCACCATCCACTGACACTACCTGCCAGAACCATGTGGATGCCAAACAAGACCTGCTGGCAGCACCAAGTTTACTTTCAATTTTCTAATTGGTCACTGGAGCGTTGGTGTGCAATCCCATCTTCAGTCTGTGTGCTCACAAAAGCCCCGTTTCATTTATTATATAGAGCCATGGTAAAGAGAAAGTACAGCCTCCTTCAAGTTTTTCTATAAAATACTTTGTCCTTGGTAAGTCTTACAATTACATAAATGCAACCAAACATGACACATTGTCACTGTCATTGTTTATTATTCAAAATACAGGAGCAGCGTGTCAAAACTCAAATGCACCGTCTCACAATTTCATTTTTCCTATCAAAATCTGAGAACACCTCTCACCTGATGCCCGACAATCAGCTTTCCTTTACTAACTACATTAGTACTACACTATATTAGTACAGTATATGAAATAGTATTCTGTACTGTACTATTTTACAGCTCACAGCCTGTCGTAGTAGTTTCCTTGCATTATTCCAACATGGATTACATTCAGTGAAAACGATTCCTTGGAATTCTTGCAGATTTATTCAAAATAAAAAACAAAACTGTTTTTACGGCCTTTGCTCGAAATTTTGTTGAAACACGTTTGGCAGCAATTAGAGCTGAAAGTCTCAGCACGCCTTTTCTGGGGAGGTTTCTCCCACTTTGGCTGCCCATGATGCTACTGTGCAGACTGGGAGTGGTGGGAGAAATCTGTTGGGTTGCATCTGTGCATCCATGCAATCCTCTCTCAGCGGTCTGCAGACTGTTCCTTGGACTTCATGGCTCGGTTTGTTCTGCGTATACACGGCCTGTCCGAGTCGTGCACATGCAACCCATGCATGAGTACAAATGGAGCGCAGGAGGCAGATTTGTCCTCTGTCAGTGTGGAAGAGGAGAAATGCACATTTCCATCTTACCGTGATGGAATAACGACTAACCTTCCTCCAGCATTGATCAAACACTGCGCATCACTGGTCTATGTTCATCAACATCAAACCCATTTGAGCAGAAAAACTGCAGTGTCTAAATGATGTTTACACTTCTGCTCTGATGTCCCTACTTACTGATATAGCTGCTCTGCCCACCATATTTCCCCAGCCAGCCTGCACAGGAAAGATTAATGATCCTGTGCTGCCAGAGCCCAGTAACATTATGTGACATTTACAGAAGGCACAGAAGGATGAAAAGCAAAGGCTTAAACACGGCAATTTTCAAAGGTCAGCCATTTGTAAATTTAGAGGGAATACATTTTGGTGAGTGATTGAAGAAAGGGAATTTTCAGAAGCTCGCCATTGTCTGTGTTTGTGTCGTAGTGGGATATCGATGAAGAAACAACATCTGCATACTGTGATAAGCATTTCATTTACTGAAGATGATTCATTTACTGAGCCCACGAGGTGATGATGAAGGTGGAGGGTTGGTGAGGACGGGGGGAGATGGAGGTGGGTGACCTCTGAAGGGAGCAGGTGAAGACAGTGTTCATAAAGAACAGTCTCTGAGAGAGGATCGTCCTTATAATAACCGCTGTGTTAGTGTTTTCCTCAGCAGCACATCTGTGAGACGCAGCTGTTAATAAAGTGTGTCATGGCTCAAACACCTCCAAACGATTCAGTACAGTGGGACTGGTGTACATGTAGTTTGAAGAGGATAAACGTCACAGTTCCCATCTGCAGTGATTCCCTCAGAGTGTGTTCTCCTGTTGTGTTGCAGAGTCGAGGGAAAGTTCCAACATTAGCTGTTGCAGCAGTAAAATGTGATGCATTGCGAGCACGCAAAGGGCTAAATGAACACGGAATAACACGAATCTTAGCTCCAGGATCTCTGTGGAGCTGTTAGCCTAGCTCCGGGAGCAACAGCCTGCTTTCATGTTACTGAAGGACGGCGTCAGGAATTCTTAAACATTAAGAAGTTCTGATTCTGTATGGATATCACTTATCATTAGATTCCTTACTGATTGTCGTTGGCTCTACTTTCCCCAGCATCCACATCCTGTTATTTGTATGCAGTGGGACAGATGTTGGTGCATGTTGGAGGCGTTGGGAACACTTTTCTTCTTAATGCAGTGTGTTGCTGTATCATACTGTCATGTTTCTTTCACTTTTCTCCATAAGACGACCTGAGACGACTGCCTCATAATAACTGTTTACCAACATGAGCCTGACCTACAGTCTTCATGAGGACACACACAATCCTTCTCTTATATTTAGGTATGAACACAAAGCTGACAATACAGAGCAAAGATAAACAAACAATCGCCACAATGACTGTGACTGAAACATACGTGTGTGTCCAGGTGTGTGTGCGGGTTGTTGAACGTAACATCCTGTGCCATCCTGCTGAACTGCATCTGACATGAACGTGAAACATGAACATATGTATATCCACGTATCAGAGGAGGCTGCAGTCTGGACAGCTCACCAATCAGAGCTTTCACAGGGAGACAACAACCATATTCACACCTATGGGCAAATTAGCATCATCAGTTAACTGAATCCCACTAACTGCATCTCTTTGGACTGTGGGAGGAAGCTCGAGTACCCACAGTGAACCCACAACAGCACGAAGAGAAACTCCACACAGAGAGGCCCGGCCTGATGGTGCAGGACCCTCGTACTGTGGGCCAACAGTGCTGACCACCACACCAACGTCCTTCCCACATGGTCATGATATATACTATAATTTAGCCTGACAGCAATACATTCACTTTACATGTCTGTGTTGAGACAGAAAGGATGCGAGAAAAGAGAAGAAAGCAACAGGCCTTGAAACAACATTAAATGAGGACGATGGAAAAAAAACATGAACCAAGTTTGTGTTTTTCTGCTGTCTGATCAAATGAAATGTGCGTTAATGGAAGCCACAAATAAATGTGTGGTTTACTTTGTCATTAGTAAAGTTGTGTTATTGGTGAGATAACATTTCACATCAGTTTTGTCGAATAACATTAACACTTTATTTTAGTGCTGTGGTGTTTTGAGCAGTTTCAAACTGTTTCGTATTTGCAGACAGTCGGGTGATTGTGGGACTGTTGTCACGGTGACACACGAATGCTTTTATTTGAAGGTGCTATGCAACCTCCGGGCTTAATGGCATCTTGACAAACAGTTGCTTGTCCTCCGTCAAATATTTGTTCATTCTCACTATGTGCCATCATGTCCCCGTATCATTATCCAAACAGCTTATATAAACACTTTTACCATGAGCCACAAGTTAACTGCTCCATCGAGAAAAGCCTCCTCCACACTAGGATGCTTAATGACTCCACGACTTTTAACAGCATGAGCAGGTCTGATAATTCCATGAATCCATGACAGCTGCACAGGGATGATGACTCTGAACAAACAGCAAAAACGTTTTTTCTCTGAACGCGGAGGTTTTGATAAACCGCCTGGATTTTCAAAGACTGGCAGGTTGTCAGTTTTTGTTAAACTTCAGCCATGAACTGCAAATGTAACATTTTACTGAAGTCGAATCGTGCCTGATATCCGATCATCAGGCTCTGATTCCAAGAACAGAACCCACAGTGTGTTAGAGTTAGCTCTGCATCACAATCAAGAGTTGCATTTTAAGAATTGTGCGTTACATCTTGTCACCCTAAAATGAGTTTCAGTGTAACACTGTACATAGCTATATTTTAAACCTCACCCTGGTTTTGGGAGTTGAACTGGACACGAGTAAACAGGAAGTTAAACCCCATCCATGTATGAGTGTGATGTGTGTTTGCAGCACCACCATCATTCTTGTCATTTTTGGGAAACACTCAGATATGCTCCTTATGGGTCTTTTCTGCTTGTTTTCATGCCATTTCTTACCATCTTGGCTAACAGCCTTATTATTACCACTGCTGTCATTGTCATGGATCGCTGTGTGGCAGGCAGGAGGAGGACCCAAAATGCAAAACTCACAGACACGGGGATGAACTCAAAAATTACAGCTTTAATGCTGGAGAGGCAGAACGTAGGAAATACGAAACTAAACTGGGAAAACTAAATACAAAGCTCGGCAAGAAACACAGGGAGGAACACACACAACATGAGGGAGAACGCGACGTCGAACAGAGGGAGACGCAGACAGAAATACACAGAGGGTTAACGAGGAAAGTGGGAACACACGGGGAACACAGCTGACACAGATAACCATAACGAGACAGGGCGGGTTGAACATAACACTGACGGGAGACGGGCAGAGTCAAACAGGAAGTACAGAGGTTCAGACAGGAGGAGAGAGAGCACGGGGAAAACACAGACATAACGGGCTGGGGAAACATGGAATAAAACATAAGGAGAGACGAGGGCTCACAGATACACAGAGGGGCACACAGGGGGTAAAAGCCACGAAGGGAAAACACACAGGGAACAACATAACAGGGCAACTCAGGAAACAGAACCTAAACAGGGAACTAAATACAAAAATACAAGAGAACTAAGAATACTGGGCCAACACGGCCCAGGACCATGACAGTCATTGTGTCATTTAAAACCATGAAAACACATTCAAACACTAAAATGTGTGAAAATGACCAAAACTTTTGCTTGAAGGGATGTTACTCATACGATTTCATTATAATATAATATAATATAATATAATATAATATAATATTATATTATATTGCCCTGTATTATATATATATTATATATAATACAGGGCAGCACGGTGGCATGGTGGTTAGCACTGTTGCCGCACAGCCAGAAGTTCCTGAGTTCAATTCCACCATCAGGCCGGGGTCTTTCTGTGTGGAGTTTGCATGTTCTCCCCGTGTTTGCGTGGGTTCCCTCCGGGTACTCCGGCTTCCTCCCACCGTCCAAAGACATGCAGCTTGTGGGGATAGGTTAATTGGATAATCCAAATTGTCACTAGGTGTGAATGTGAGTGTGAATGGTTGTCTGTCCCTGTGTGTTGGCCCTGCGACAGACTGGCGACCTGTCCAGGGTGTACCCCGCCTCTCGCCCTATGACAGCTGGGATAGGCTCCAGCGCCCCCCGCGACCCTGAAAAGGATAAGCGGAAGCGAATGGATGGATGGATGGATGGATGGATAATATAATATAATATAATATTTACCCCCTGTGTGATATGAATAATAAAATCAAGTGAATAAATACCTACAGAGAGTCTATGGGGCTCCTCCTGGGAAAGCAAATATGTCTGTCACTACAAAGCATTCAGATTATGATTCTGCTGCACAGGACATTACCTGCACAGGTAAAAACATGTGTCAGAAGAGACAGAGGAGTTCTGGAGTTGGATGAAGTGTCTGCAGGAGAAATGCAGAAGGACAGATGGTGGTAAACACGTACTTTAAGAACATACAGGGGTAAATAAGAGTGGAGAAAGGTGCATGCAGGTAGATTACATTTACAGTCTGAAAGAGATGGGACACTGCAAGGGATGGCAAGAAGAAAGGAAAAGGCTGATAGTGAGCTGTATGTGAGGCTGCACACTCAGGAAAGAGAAAAGGACTGATTCGTAGGCAGAGTGATTAAACTGAAAAGGATGTGCAGCAGGATCGTGATGAAAGGTACAGATGGAAATATGCGACTAAGTGAAGAACGTGCTGAGAAGATGGAAGGAGCTAATGAATCTAGAACATGAGGGTGAAGGACAGTTAGTGAATCAGAAGGAGCAGAGGAAGAGAGTAAGGAGCGAGGGAGGAAGGAGGAAGGGAGTAAGGAGGAAGAGAGTAAGGAGCGAGGGAGTAAGGAGGAAGGGAGGAAGGAGGAAGAGAGTAAGGAGCGAGGGAGTAAGGAGGAAGGGAGTAAGGACCAATGTTCCCTCTAAGCTGCGCACTGCTGGCACGACTCTGCGCACAGAAAATCTGTGTTGTGCACAAAAAAAAATCTAGCCTGAATTGAAATTAACATTAATAATTTAGCAATTCTGTTCTGCATGTTAGTCAGTGACTGGCTGCTCCCGTATGAGATCAGAACGATGCCACCTTATCCCACAGTCCAGCCAATGATGCGATTCACATTCGTATATACGCAGCTGATCAACGTGGTTGACAGGCTATGACAGCGTCCTTATGTGCCGGTGTTTTAGCAAAGAGGCTGATGAGGAGTGAAGCCACGTTAATGACAACGTGCACAACCATTGGAGACGTGAGCAGGACAGACGGAACAACTGATGGACAAAGTGTGGACTTTATACCAGTTTTTAAATTGTGTTGATCGGCCACGTAAAACCAGAGTTATGATAAAATATCTGCAATGTTTGTTTTTCTTCCTGAATACTGTCGTTGTTTATATTTACTGCGGGAAGAAACGGTAAAAACGGCGTTTTATAAGGAAAACGCTCGAAAGCCTGTGAGCAAAACCAAACGCCCCAGCCTTTCCTATTGGTGGAAAAATGTACCATGTGGACCAATCAAAAAATGATATGGCAACATGGCCTTTAGTTGTTTAGGAAAGGGGGAAGTTTTAGGAGTGACGGCGGTGTTTTGAGATGTGAGAGATTTGCAACGTTTAGCGCAAATCTTGTGTAGTTAGTGTGTAGTTAGTGTGTAGTTAGTGTGTAGTGTAGTTGTGATGCCTCAAAGGCATTTATGTTTATCTTTAATGTTTGCTTTAAAATAATTCATTTTTATGTATTTAAGTTAAAAAGAACAGTAAAAAGAGTTATAAATGTTAAGAAGATTTAATTTTGAAGGTGAACTTGCTAATAACCTCACTTCCTGGTGGGTTACCTGTATCCGGTCGTTCAGTCTGACGTCACTAGCCGTGTCTGGGCCTAAACTCCGCTGCAGGTCCATATATCAAACGATCACTATGGCATTACTGAGAGTTGAAAAACAGTTATTTTTACACACCGACCAGTAGGGCTGCTCAATTAATCGAATTTTAATCACGATTACGATCTGGGCTTTCAACGATCATTAAAAATGACTGAGCCGATTATTAGCCTCTCCCTCATTTATCCGCGACACCTTAAAGGCCGGTCCGTGAAAATATTGTCGGGCATAAACCGTCCGTGGCGCAAAAAAGGTTGGAGACCGCTGATTAAGAGGACCCGAGGGAAGCTCGGAAAGCTAAGCAGAAGTTATTTGAAGAGGAGAGTGACTGCCGTTGGTTGAAAAGAGAGGTAAAAAAAAACTTCAGTGGTGTTGCACACTATGTTATATTATTTTTTAAAGTCATTATTCAATACGTTGTTATTGTTAACCCTTTAAAGCCGGTCAGAGCAGCACGCTCCGTTTTGCGTAACTATTTTTAAATCCCTGTAGAACCTGAACCGTGTAAGCTAGCGCAATATTTTTTTTTGCATATGAAACCGGAGGAGTTGTACTTACATCTGATGCCATCAGCTTGTCCTCGGTCACGGTTTTCTTCCACATAAAGCTTTGCAAAAATTGCATAAAAAGCGCTTGCAGGAACAAAAACATAATATTCCAGAAACACGCTTTGCCGTTCCTATCAGCTGTTCGTAACACTTCCCACAGTGAAACAGACGTCAGCAGTGTTGCCAACTCCTCAGTAAGGAAAATCGCTATTGGCTGTCCTAAAAGTCGCTAGAAGTCGCTAAATGACGTCATCGCCTAATTTGCATAATTGGTCATGCTAATCTAATTGTAACCTATGTTGTTGGAGAGAGAAACAACATCGTGGAAGAGACATAAAGTGAGTAAAAAACGTCCTAAATGCATTTAGTGTTTATTTAGAACTACAAATTAAATTTCTTTTAGCAATTATTGTTTTTTTTAATGTCACAATTCCAACCCTGCTCCTTTACCCGGGCTTGGACCGGCAAAAGTGACCCGAAATGGGCGCTCTGGTGGAGTTACTTTGTGTGTGTGTGTGTGTGTGTGTGTGTGTGTGTGTGTGTGTGTGTGTGTGTTTATAAGTAGTTTTAAACCTTGTGATCCTCAAAACAGCATAAGAGTAAAAGAGTAAAAGAAGAACTGACTGCGTTACAGCACCCGCTGCTTGTTGAGAGTAAAAGCAATACGCGCTTTCACATCTTTTTTTAGCGGGTCTGAAAACTGCTAAATATAGCGACAAAGTTGGCAACACTGGACGTCAGCGCGCCATTTCCTGCCCGAAACCGGAAGTGATGTCATTTTTGCGGAAAATGTAGTTTTTTACTTGTAGGCCTTAAAAGCCTATACTGGTGTTTTTATAAGTCATGTTTGACTTTTCTGAATAGTTGCTGGGATGCTTAGAACTCAAACTGCACTGCTGGAAATGGTTTATTTTGATGCACATGCTGTTTTCTTTGCAAATTTGCATCATAGGATTGTTTTTTCGTTTTTCCTGCAGTATATAAAAATTGGTGTATTTCCAAAATAAAACTATGAAGAGACTCAAAATAAATTTCCTGTTGTTGTAAACTATTTTTTGCAACTTTTTTGTATTTAAAGTTTTGAGGGATAAACCTCTTAAATTTCTCCAAGTAGAAATATATGTAAAAAAAAACAAAAACGATTTTCAATTTTTTTGTAGTTTATTGCACTTTTTTGCAATTAATGTAGTTACTATGGACTTAATGCATACATATTATTAAAATATGGGCTATAACAGTTGTATAGCAACTTGAAATGCTCCCACAAATGCCACTACAACATGTAAAAAAATAATATAAGCTCTGGCGGACTTGGTTCTATAGTAGGTCGTAAGGGTTAAATAAATATCGTCAAATAATCGAGATCTCAATTTCAGTGAAAATAATCGAGATTATCATTTTTGCCATAATCGAGCAGCATCTGGCCAATCCACCACCTTTCATTGTTTATGCCGTTACAAAGAGAAAAAAAAGTCACCAGGCCACCAAGCAAATGCTCGATATGCACGATGGCCAGTCCAGCTATGGTCGTGCCATCAGTTAACCCTTCGCGTGCCAACTGTGGCACGCGTGCCTAGGGTTGCCGACCCCTGATCTAGAGGAAGCATATAACCAGGATATGATGTCTTTTGATGTGCATGTTAAACAAATATGTAGACTGATTTCTTCCATTTGCACAATATCTTTAAAATCATCCTGTCTCAGAGTGATGCTGAATAATTAGCAATGCATTCAGTACTTCCAGGCTGGACTACTGTAATTCATTATTATCAGGAAGTCCTAAAAACTCCCTGAAAAGCTTGAATGGCAGATTTTTGTTCAAGGTGGGGGGCTATGTTGTTTGCAGATGACAGTGTGATCTGTAGTGAGAGTAGGGAGCAGGTGAATGAGTTCCTGCAGATGTGGAGGTATGCTCTGGAGATAAGAGGGATGAAGATAAGATAAGAGACAGAATACACCTGTGTGAATGGGAAGAAGAAGTAGACGTAATGAAGGTAGATGAGTTTAAATAGCTGGGCTCAACCATCCAAAAGGGTGGCTAAAGCTCAGGTGGTAGCACGGGTCACCTACTATTCAGAAGGTTGGTGGTTCGATCCCAGTCTGCTCCAGTCTGCATGCCAAGTATCCTTGGACAAGACACTAACCCCAAGTTGCTCTCCGATGTATCCATCAGAGTATGAGTGTGTAAGTGTTGGATAAAAAGAGGAATTTGAGTGCTCAGGTAGAGCAGAAGAGTGCTACAAGAAGGATAAAAGAAGAATAGAAGCTATTAGAACCATGTAGTCTTCACCAAAGCAACAGCAGTGCACAAGGGAGCGTGCAGCCAGGGTGGTGTGGGTGGAGAAGAGTGTCAGAGTGCTTTGTGATGGAAAGATAGCAGCAAGAGTGAAAGGGGACATTTAGTGAGTGAGACCAATGTATGGTTTGGAGATGATGCACTCCCAAAAAGACAGGAGACTGAATTAAAGCTTTTGATTGGACGTAAACAGGATGGCCAAGGTTAGAAATGAATGCATCCGAGGGACAGCTCAGAGCACTTTGGAGACAAGGTTGGAGAGGCAATGCTGAGATAATCTGGACATGTGCAGAGGAGGGACCATGGATGTGTTGGACAAAGGATTTGAAGATGGTGTTGCCAGGCAGGAGGAAAAGAGGAGACAACAGCAAAGACTCCTGGATGTATTGAAGGAGGGCATGAAGAGGTTGGTGTGGCTGACAAAGATACGAGGGACTGAGGGAGATGATCCACTGTGGGAGGAGCTGAAAGAAAAATTAGGTGCTATTTATTAGAGTCTTTTATTCCAAGCTATGGAGTGGTCGATGTTTTGTCCTACTCCTTCTGCATCAGAGTAAACTTAGTATATGTTTTAATATTGTGTGACCTACACAGCAAAACTCTGCAGTGAGGACAGCAGCCATCTGTTCCAGAGAAATCTGACCTGGACAGCAGCTGCCTCCATATTCCAAGACTTCTGGGAAAGATTGAGTCTATTCCTTATATCATACCTGTTTCTATAAACCACTGAAAGAACAGTTACATACAGATTACCATTCATTTGACTTGGTGTGACTGACTGTGTGACAGATCACATTTATTAGTAACAGTAGTATTATTAGTAGTAGTGATGGAGTCGTATGATATGTTTACATTTAATGTTCGCCTTAAATTAAATTAAGTGTATTTTATGTATTTATTCATTTATTTTATTTTTAACAAAGGAAGAAATGCATAAAACAAACAAGTGAGACTAAAATAAATAAAAAAAATAATGATGACTCAAACAAACATTTGCTGATGTATATGCTAATCTGCACACACAAACATCCGCACAAAGACTCATTTATATCTATATTTATATCTGTGGTACTTCTTGAGCTTCTTGTGGTCCTGATCTTTCACTTGTTGTATCTACACCGATCACTGGGGCTGTCCGTAAAGTCTGGATGGTGTAAAGGTGAAACTGCACACCTTTGGAGTTAAGCCAGAAAGGGTCCTGGTTAGACCCCCTATGCTAAAACCAAGCCCTGGAATGGTACAGCTCGGACACATGCATTTCCCTACAAGTTGTACTGTGTATGTAAAAAATTTAATTTGAATGTATTTATCTTCCTCTGCTCTTGTCCACCACTACTATAGCCACCCTTGGGGGCGTCTCCCATTTTGACCTCGGGACTTCCAGGCCACACTCGGCACAGATGTTCCTGTACACTATGCCGGCCACTTGGTTACGGCGTTCCATGTATGCCCTGCCTGCTAGCATCTTGCACCCTGCTGTTGTGTGCTGGATTGTCTCAGGGGCATCTTTACACACCTGGGGTCTTGCCTGGTGTCTTTCTGATCTTCTAAGTTGGTATTTTCCAGCGAGATCTTTGAGGTCTGCGGACCAAATGCTTCTAGTTGTCCCTAGGTGTAGATTAAAACACAGAGGAGATCGGGTTTTTGCTGTGACCGCTCCAAAACTGTGGGGTA